>NW_017731824.1:301538-302658 GCF_001890085.2 Hipposideros armiger
AAAAAGGACAGCAACTTGTCTGTTCTCCTTCCCTGATTCCCCAATGCTGTTCCCCTCCCCCAATTCCCCAATAAAATCTTAAAAAAAAACAAACCTGCAGCATACCAGTCCTGTGCTGGTACTGGGATAGAGAAATCATTAGCCAAGACTTGTTCCTGCTTTTAAGAGATGCCCCATCCTTAAGGCTGTGAAGCCCCTTGTTCTAAGAAACTAATTCTCAGCATTTCCCCTACCCCTACACCCCAATTGGAACTTGGTTTCTCCTTAGAGAGATCACTTTCTTCAAAAGCCTTTCCTCAGGAAGACTAGTTCTCCCAGTTCACGGAGGAGGCTATGGAGTCTACGAAAGTGTTTCCTCCAGTCCTTTCCACACCAGGCGCACCATCTTCTTTGAGTTCCTCCTGTTTGTATCAGTCAGCTCAGGCTGCTGTAACGAAGTACCACAGGCTAGGGGCTTTAACAACAGAAATTTATTTCCTCGACATTCTAGAGGTTGGAAGTCTGAGATCAAGGTGTTGGCAGTGGTGGTTTCTCCTGAGGTCTCTCACCTGGGCTTGTAAAAATGCTGCCTTCTCCCTGTATCCTCACTTGGTCTTTCGTGTGTGTGTGTGTGTGTGTGTGTGTGTGTGTGTGTGTGTGTGTGTGTGTGTGTGTGTGTGTGTGTCCTAATCTCTTATAAGGACACCAGTCCTATTGGATTCAGGCCCACCCCAATTACCTCTTTTTACCTTAATTACCTCTATAAAGGCCTTATCTCGGAATACAGTCACATTCTGAGGTACTGGGGGCTAGGACTTCAACATATGAATTCGGGGGACACATTTTAGCCCATAATACCTCCTTTGATGTTGGTGTCATCTGTTTATGCCTGCTTCTCATCTGTACCCCAGTCACCAACTGATCTCTAAGACACCCTTCCTTCACCTAGCCCTAGAGACCAACTTCACAGTTTTCCCCTCAAGCCTGTCCCCTTCTTCATTTTCAGTCACAGGACCATACATATCAAGGACTCATGCCCTATCCTTTCTTTATAGTTTTGTCCGTTCCCTCAGCCCTCTGAGCACGTTTCCTGCTCCATCTCACAAGAGTCATTTGGTTGTCCTTCTCCTCTGTGGTCTCT
>NW_017731824.1:302810-320769 GCF_001890085.2 Hipposideros armiger
TCTTTCTAATCTTTGTATCCCTAGACCACTCCTAGCTCTGATAGTCTCAGCCCCCTTCCAGTGTCATCCCCTTGTGATGGGTTTTACTCATTTC
Organism: Hipposideros armiger; assembly: GCF_001890085.2. Taxonomy (NCBI): domain Eukaryota; kingdom Metazoa; phylum Chordata; class Mammalia; order Chiroptera; family Hipposideridae; genus Hipposideros; species Hipposideros armiger. The sequence continues at coordinate 302,905 of NW_017731824.1, forward strand.
AGTTTTCCAATTGTCAGTAATCCCTACCATATGTTTTTTGTCCTCTGTGGCTCCATGGCATTGAAGCTAAAACAGACCTGAAGTTTTCTACCACTGATTCCTCGTTTCTTTAAGTCTCAGCCCCGTGCTGCTCCCGGGCTCTCCTACATTGCTGCTTTTCCACATTCAGGGCCATCCGATGAGAAGTCCCACAACTTGCCTTCTTCTCCACTCATATTTCTCAGTATGTTCCTGCTAATCTTTTTCCCTTCCTTTCTGTCGTAGAATGAATTAGCCTTTTTTCCCAAGGCTGATCTCTCTACCATTTATTCTCTGCCATAGACACACACACACACACATATCCCACTCCCCCACCCCCATTCCTTCAAAAGCTGTTTCTGTCTCATAGATCTGTATTCTCTCCCCTCTAGATCTACACTCCTTTCCTGTTGACATGAATGGCCTGGGTGGTTTGCCCACTCTAAAACCCCTTTTCCAGACTCTGATAGTTTTCAAGACACTGTTGAGCAGGGAGTCTCAACCTCGCCACTACTGCCATTTGGGGCCCGATAATTCTTTGTCATGGGAGCGGTCCTGTGCATTGTAGGATGTTTAGCAGCATCTCTGGCCTTCACCCATAGATACCAGTGGTACCCCTCCCCCAACTTGTGACATTCAAAAATGTCTCCAGACATTGCCAAACGTCCCGCGGGGAGGAGAGCGGTCAGAGTTACCCCAGTTGAGAACTGCCGGTGTAGATGCTAAGAGGGCGGACTCTGGTCCATCATCTCTGGCCTACTGTACTGGGTACATAAAATATTCACCACAGCTTTAGGATGTAGCCTGCACATATAGATCATAATACTTGGAGAACAGGAAGAGGTTTGTACCTTAAGTTGATGTGAAGGAGAGGTGGTTAGAAACCAAATTAGCCAAATACTTAAACCTGCACATTCACTTATCTTTCCAATTACATCCTTGTTAACTGCACAGACAATAATGGCCCTCCTACAAAAGTCCAAGCAAGAGCGTTTTATTGAGATTAGTCAAGACAATCAAGTTGGCATTGTTATTAGCAAACTAATTCTCAGTTGACTAATAATGGTGGTGACAACAACAATAAAAGAATGGGGTTTGGAGGTCAGACTGCCTGGTGTGTATCTCAGCTCTTCCGCTTCTCAGCTGTGTGATATTTGGACTCCAGTTTAGACAGTTGCAGAATGGAAACGATACTAGCACCGATAATAGCACCTACCAGATTCGAGGCTGGAAGGGATTAAGCAAGGTAATACATATGAGGCCCTTAGAATAGTGCCTGGCACATAGTAGGTGTTCAGTAAATATTAGTTGCTATTATCATGCTGCTGTCACTTTCCTTTCTCTCCCTTTTATCACCTAACTTCTCACAAAGCATGGCCTTCACTTCCTCTTCTTCCAGTTACTCTTTAACCCTTTGTTTTCTGGCCCCTATCTTCTACTCTTAAATCAATTTACTTTCTCAGATCTCACCCCCTTTTCAGCTACTTGCCTTGATTTTTCTGCATTTTCACCGCTAACCGCCTTTTCCCTTGGCAGCCCCCACTGCTTTGGCTGTTCTGCTGCTTTAGAGGTGAAAGAGGGAGCACTTGTCACTCCTTCAGCCATCTAATTGCAGGCATGTCCCTTGGTTCAGCCTCTAGCCCTTCACTGTCCACCCTCTCTGTCCCTCAGATGTCTCTCTTGGGTCTGACCTCCTCTCATCTTCCACACACCGCCCTTCCCCTATGACTCATGTTGAATGGACCCACCACCCATCCAGGTACCCACACCCGAGACCAGAGAAGCCTTCCTAATTCTTCTCATGCAACCAACTGGGACCAAGCCCATTGGACTACATCTCTTTAACATCTTCTACCTCTAGTACCTCTGCCTGTCCCACCTTTAATTCCTGCACTGTCATTTATCGCTCTGCCACGGCTGCAGTGGTTTATCTATTTTGGTGACACACCCCTTGGTCAGTGCTCCAGAGGGATTTTTGTTTTCCTTCCTGTAGTATCAAATTGGTCAAGTTCTGTTGACTCCATGTCCTAATTATGTCTCAAATCAGTCCATTACTCTACAGCCAGTGGCTTACTAGGTCCTTATTGTTTCTTAGATGGATCTTCTATTAATTCCTAACTAGCTTTCTTGTCCCAAGGCTTCCAGACCCTTCTCCACAGTACCATGAGGGATGCTCTGTCTGCCCTCCTCCGTAAGCCCTTTCAGGGCCTCACCATTGGATCAAGTCCAAGTCAGCAGCCAGCTGCACAGAACTCTGGGCTGTCTGGCCCGCTGGCTGTTTCTCCAGCTCCATCTCTTACTGCCTCCCTTCCTCCCTCTGCTCCAGCCACAGAGGGAGGTATTTGCAGTTCAAGAAACTGACTTTGTTTTACTCCTCTGTGCCCTTGAGTTTACTCCTCACTGTTCCCTCTCCCTGGAGGGCCCTACCCACTCCTCTCTGTCTGGGGGACACCTACACATCTTGTGAGATTCAGCAGAATGTGTCACCTCATCCAAGTGGCCTTCTCCAATGCCCACATCCTTTTTCTTCTTGAGCCTCTTTCGTGGCCAAGCTGTATGTTTTCCATTTATTTCTTAAGCTCAGTATCCCTTAGTCTTTCACCTTCTACCTCAATGGGCTCCTACCTCTGGCTTTCTCATGTTGTCCTTTATTCTCTCAGGCACCTGGCTAAGACCCATGCCTCATCTTGGCCCTCACTTCTTCACCCCCCGATTCCTGGTCCACCAGTTGTTTTGTTGTCAGTTCTTCCTCTGAAGTGGCTCTTGATCATCTACTCTCCATTACCTCTACCCCCACCCTCATACTTGAGGTTTTTCCATGGATCACATTCAAAATTCTTTGTGGGATAGCCTCAGCTTGTTTACCTTTCAATCTCATTACCTATATATTCCTGTATACATTATAATCCAGCCACACTAGAATCCTTACTGATCTCTGAACAGGACCCATAACTTGCTACAATCATGCCTTTGCAAATCTACTGTTTCTAATCCTAATCTCCACCTACGAAATTTCTAGCCTTTCTCCATGGCTCAGCTCCATTGCTTTCTCTTCCACGAAGCTTTCCCCAATGATTCTTATTAGAAGTGACCTCTTTTCTCTGAACCTCTGAATTTTGTACCTATTTGATGGTTCCTATTTGTTGTTGGTTTGCATTTCATGATTACTTCATGTGCAGAGATTAGATTCTGAACTGTTTTATGGCACGGATTATAAATTATCCATTTTTGTATTGCTTCTCTACTATAGAATGTAGCACAATTTCATGATTGTATATACATATCAGCTTTATTGAGATATAACTTACATACCCTACCATCCACCCATATAAAGTATACAATTCAATGGTGTTTAATATATTCAGAGTTGTGCAACCATCACCACAATCAATTTTAGAACATTTATATCACCCTAAAAAGAAACCCCATACACATGAGCAGTCAATCCCCATTTCCCCCCCAAACCCTCAGCACTAGGCAAACATTAATCTATTTTCTGTCTCTATAGATTTGCCTATTCTGGACATTTCATATAAACAGAATCATACAATATTTGTCCATTTGGGTCTAGCTTATTTTATGTAGCATGTTTTCAAGGTTGATTCAGGCTGTAGTATATATTGGTACTTTTTTCCTTTTGTGGCTGAATAATATTCCATGTATGGACAGACCACATTTTGTTTATCCATTCATCAGTTGATGGGTATTTGGGTTGTTTCCACTTTTTAGCTATCATGAATAGTGCTGCTATGAACATTCATGTACATGTTCTCATGTGGATATATGTTTTCATTTCTTGTGTATATACCTAGGAGTGGACTAGCTTAGCTTATGGTTACTCAATGTTTAACATTTTGAGGAACTTCCAAGCTGTTTTTAAAGGCAGCCGCACCGCTTTACATTCCCACCAGCAATGTACGAGGGTTCCAATTTGTACACATCCTCCCCAACACTTGCTACTTCTGTCTTTTTTATTATAGCCATCCTAGTGGGTGCAAAGTAGCACCTCATCCTGGTTTTGATAGCATGACTTTTTACCTATTAGATGTTTGATAGATATGTATTTGTCCAATAAATATTTATATGTAATACGAACAAACAGACCTTTGACAAGGTCGTTTCACTTATAAGTTTATTAATTAGCTAGAAAAGGTGAACACAGGGCCCATATCATTAGTATTCAATTTTTTAAAGTTACTTTTAAACTATTTTTTTTCTTTTTTAGTTGCTAATGTTATCTAGGTGTCATTATAAAAGTCATGAAAATTCATGTAGCTTTGCAGGTTTGAATGTATTTTATAGAATAAGCGAAATTACAAGCAAAAGCCTAACTTTGATGTTCCTGCTCAAACTCTATCACTGAATGGGGAGACCAGGAAGGCTAACTAACTCCTGAATCTAAGGCAGGACAAATGAATAAAGTAGCATTCCCTAAATGGCCCTTCCTTTGCCTTCTCATTGGAACACGTTACAGGTCTGAAGTGCCAGTTCTGGGTGACTGTGTGAACTCTTACTCCTGTTTAGAGACTTGCCCATTTCCTCCATGGGCAGTCCTGTCTTCAAAAAAGAATTTGATAATACACTTGGGGACATGGGGTGGGGGTGGGGGAAGACTTAGAAAAATGCAAGTGCAGAAGTTTCTCTGAGTAGAGTTTTCCTCAGTAAACACTAGACCATGGGAAACATAACAGGTTCTGAAAACTTAATTTCGATGACTCTGGACGTCAGGGAAACAGCCAGCTGAATCAGTTCCCTCCTGAGCTGTGGTTTAGCCTACTTATCTCAAGTCAGAGGTAATGGTCCAACTGCTTTTCCTTGGTTCTAGAGTTCTGTCTTGGCCAGAACCCATCCATTTAGTCCATCCCTAGATAGACACTTTTATCTGAAGCCCTGAAAACTAGAGTTCCACTGAAAGCTGCAAATGAAAGGCCCACGATTGGGCCTAAAACTTTGTATAATGTGCAGGTGTCCTCAGAGGAGCCCGTGTGGTGGAGTCAGAGTGAAAGGTCATGGTGAGTCGAGTAGCCAGCTTTCTGTATATATAACATCATCTTGCCTAACTAGTCTCAAATGCCTAATTCTACAGTAGTAGTCTCTGCAACTAGTTAAGAGGCATATTTGTCTTTAGGATTTGAGGTGTGTGTGGTGTTTATTTTCCACAACCACAGTCAATCTTATCTGTCTGATGATGTTTCCAAAGGCTGAGAACAGGCCCTTTCAGAACCTCAGTAGGAAAAATATTAACAGTTGGAAACATGTCAGCTGCTTCATGGAGGAAGCACAGCCCAGGCCTGGTTTCCCTGGGCTCAGTGATAACTTGGGCCTCAACAGCCAGGGCTAAGCGTGGTGGTGGGAGCTGTAGAGATGGAGAGTGCCCTGCTTTTCAGAGTTGAAACAGGAGCCCTCTGAGAGAAAGAGATATTGCATGTGGCTTCCCTGATGCCTCAGAGGGCGATATGGATGACACAGCATCAGCCGTTCCATCGCGGGGTGGGGACACTGTGGCGGTAGGAGCCTCTGCCATCCTCGGCCCCCTGGGGGCCAGCAGACCCCGCTTAAGCATCAGTTGTGAAGTGTGGTGAAGGAAAAGTGACAAAAGCCGAGTCGATGTTGAATTTGTTGGACGGAGAACGCGCTCCCGGACGGTAGCGGCAGAGCTAAAAAGACGGGGCCCTGGGAGAGAAACAGCCCAAAGTTGGGGGCGGGGTGAAGCGCTGGTTCCTTAATCTCCTGAGCCAGCATCTACTCGCCCCACCTGGATGCAGAGCGAGGACCGCGTGGAGAGGGAACGGCGCGGGTGGGGCTCACCCTCCCATTTGCTTCCGAGACTGAGAGGGGCGGCGCCAGGCCAAGTGACCCCGACCCCCACGTCACCCCTTTCCTGACCTCCTAGGTGCCCCTCTCGCGCCTCCGGGCATCTCTGTCTCCCCCCGTCCTCCGTTAAAATAGTGAAACAAACTCTAGTGATGTGATGGAAAGCTGGGGGCGGAGAGTCGCTTGCAGTGAGGGGCTAGAGGGGAGGGGGCGAGGTGGTCCAAGGTGGCCCGCCGGCGAGCGCTGGGCTGACCGGGATCCGGCTCAGCTGCGGCGGCTGAGACCCTTTTCCCTGGGGCGGTCCGGCCCATCCCCTGGCCCGGGGCGCCTGCGGAGGGCGTGGGGCAAACCTGGGGCTGTGGTGGGGGTGGGGTGGGGGACTCCTCCTCCATCCATCCTGGGATGGAAACTGCGGTCACCCCGCTAAAATCGGGGCGGGGGCGACAGGCGGGTACCGCGCTCCCTCCCACCCCCCAGCCAGAGCCGCCGCAGCCGCCGCCGCCGCTCAGTAACACGTCCCCAGGAGACTCGCAGGAGCAACACGTGATGTGTCTACTTATCAGGGTGAGAGGGGGAGAGTGAGTCTCCCAGCGTGCGGGCGAGGAAGCGGGGCGGGGGGCCGAAGCGGGGGCCGGGACGACGGCTGGGGCGCCGGGGTCGTCAGCTCCTCGCCCACCTCCCTCCCTGTGGGAGAAGAGGAGGAGGGGAAGTGACTGCGGAGTTGATGAACTTTGCACATCCAGAAACGCCATTTTGATTCCTTTTCCGGAACAAGTTTGCATCTCTCCTCGTTCTCTCCCCGAAGCCCACCGGTCCCCACGGCATCATGCCTGGGAGCCAAGCACCCTGCCCGGCCGTAAGTACGCGCCCGGGGTTCCGGCTCGCGGGACTCGGGTGGTAGCGAGATGTCTGGGGCTGAGCAGGAGCGACCTTTTAAAGAACTTTTGGGGATGGGGAGGGTGAAGTCTGCAGAGCGCGTTGTACTTTTTAAACTCGCCGTTTCCCGGAGCCGAGGACCCGAGCGCCCCACGCCGCGCTACGTGCGCTCGGGGCGGTGGGGCCGGCCGGGGATGAGCTGGGCAGCCCTCTCCCCTCGGGCTGCGCGCCGGGCCGCTCCTCCTCCTCCTCCCCTCCTCCTCCCCTTCCTCCGCTCCTTTCCCCTTCCCGAGCTGCCGGCTCTGCCAACCAGCTCCCAGCGCGAGCCGCCGCGGTCGCCGCAGCGCCCCGCCGCCAGGACCTGATGCGCATCCATATTAGCCGTCCGAGCGCAGGAATCCGGCCCGACCCGCGCCGCCGCGCCCGCCGCCCAATTTATTTTTAACCAGCACCGCCGGGACTCGGATGGTGCACGCACCGCCGGCCAGAAACATCTTCCCAGCGCTGCTCTCCATCTTCCGCCCTCGCTCCCCCGACATCCTCCCCCCATGTGGGAGGGGAAACTTTTCTCCTACATACTTTCGAGTCCCTCTCGGGCCGAGCAGCGCAGAGATGACGGCGCCCGCCCGCCGCCGCAAGGTATCCGGGGGTGCCCGCTCGGGGTGCCTGCCTGGGGTGCTAGCTCGGGGGTGCCCGCCTGGGGCTGCGCGGTGGGAGCATCCGCCGCGCCCTGCTCCGCGGACTTTGATCCTCCCCGGCGGACGGCGCCGGCTTGGGAGGGGGCCGCGGCCACCCTGCGCCCTCGCTCGCTCTGGGCTCGTGGCTGTGGGTCACGCAGACCACTGTCCCGGGTAACCAGGGGAGGAGGGGGCCGGAGCCGGAGCCCTGTCCGCGTATTGTTCCCTTGCCCTTCGGTTGGCCGTGTGTTTTCGTGGGAGCCATCGGTGTGGAGCGGAGCCTGCATCGCGGGGGGGAGGGGGGGGGCTCGGCGCCCGGCGCCGTCACGAGCACAGGAAGGAGGCCGGGAGCATCCGAGGCGGGGCCGGCCGCCGGAGCCCACTTCGCCGCCCAGCTGTGGAGAGCGCTCGGAAACTTTTGTCCGCCGCCCGCTGGACCAATTTTTTGCGAGTTCTGGGGCTTCCCTTCCTCCTCCCATCCGGCCGGCAGTGCAGAGCCTGGGTGGGAGGGGGGCGGCGTCGAGAGGCTAGAGACCCAGTGCGCCCCCCCCCTCGGGCCCGGCCCCCTGCGCCCCCTCCCCGCCCGCGGTCTCTTAGGAAACTGCGACCTTAATGGTTGCTAAGGAGCAGGGGAGGTCCTTCCCGTCGCCGGCCCCCACCCTGGGAAGCGGGGTGTTTTCTGAACCGGGCGGAGGGTCGCGTCGGGGATGTAGTTAGTGACTCGCTCCCCGGCCACCTTCTGGGCCGGGCGAGGCGCGTGAGTGCGGGACGCGGAGGCCGAGCCCGCTTGTTGGCGAGGCTACTTGACTCTTCGGGCGGGGGCGGCCCCGGAGAGAGGAGAGGCGCAGGGGGCGTGAGGACCCAGGGGTCGCGGGCACCCGCAGGCCGGCGGGCCGGTTGACAGGCGCAGCGTGCAGCTCGCGTCCAGCGGCCGCGGTGCATCCGTGATGGGTTATAAAAGAGGAGGAAAGTATTTCTCCTTGCTCAGCAGATTTGCCCTCCCTCGCTCCTTACTGGTTAGAAGATAGAACGTGAGCCCAGATCCGGACGAGCAGTTCACATTCCATTACGAAATTCTACACGGCTTCAGAGCCAGCAGCAGCACACATTCGGGGCACTTTGGAGTTTTTTTCTTCTTTTTGGGGGGATGGTGATGGTGGTGGAGAAGGATAGAAAGAACGGTGAATAAAAATATAACTTCTTGGTATGCTGAAAAACCTGTCCTAGGGTTTTCATCAGTAGCCGAATTAACTAACCCTCATGCTTGTTTTAGAGTTTAGATTTAAGCGTAGCCTTTTGAAAGCCAGTGGAAATAAAGTTTGCCTGTTGGATAGGGATGCTGGAAATAGCGAGGTATTTCTGTCTTGAAGAGGACTGGAGGTGATTTCTGCAAAGGCTGAGTTACTAATGTGCATCCCATATTTTTGAGATTTTTTTGTTTTAGAGATGCAGTGGTATGTGCATGCATGTGCGTGTATTCTGAAATAAGTTTAATTGAAGTAGAAGTTGGAAAAAAGGGAACTGCAAAGAAAAGAATGGTTTTCGTTTTGTTTTTTGGGGGTGTCCCACCACCACCACCTATCCACCTTCACAGCCCTTAAAAGCATCCTCTAGATCTGGTGCTTTTTAGAGTAGGCAGGTATGATTTTAAGACATAATGTAACCCGGAAGTCTAAGAGGCCAAAGTCTTGGCTGAAACTTTTTTCTTCTTGTTTGCAAACGTTTAGTTCTGTGCTTCCTTCAAGAGTCACAAAGAACTTTTGAAGGAATGGATTTGAAATTATTCAAATAATTTAAGCAAAGGTGAGCCACTAGTTTTAGGGATTTGTTTGTTTTTGTTTTTTTACCTCTGCCCGTTGGAAGGAGCCTTCTGGGTTCGGGCTGATGGATCCTGCTTTGATGTGTTTTGAGCTTTGGTTACACTGATGAATTAAACATTTGGATGGCTTTTATCAAGTTTTAAATGTGTGAAAAAATACCTTCCCTCCTACACCCCTTTTACAAAAGACAGGGAGAGCCCTTTGATTTAGTTATTTGTTTAACTTGTGCTCCATTTTAGGTTGTTAATGAACTTGTGCTGTTTTATCATTCTTATAAATGCTGCTGAATTGATTGCATTTTAGGATGTTTAGGTTTTTAAAGGGGATTCGCTGGCTATGTGATACTCTTAAATGCTGCTGATGCTTACTGGAATATGGCATATCATTCTCTGGGTTTTTCTAGATACTATTTATTTCTCATCAGAAAATCAGAGTCTATGCCTTGACCGCAGAGAAGTGTTCATGTGAAGGGGAAGAATGGGTCTGACTCAGCTGGCAAGGTGGTGGTGCATCCATTCCTAACTGTTTACGTCATCCAGCGAGTGACCTTTTGATTGAAGGGTCTTTTATTTTAAATTTCTTCAGGCTGACTCCTGAGGTCTCATTTGCATCCAAGAGAAGTACAGAATATTGGAGGAAAATAAACCTAACCTTGTTAGTCCTGCACCTGATCAACAGCTGTTTTATCAGTTATGTGCTGTATGTCAGGCAGGAGCCAGGTGCCATGAGGTAGCTTTCATTTTTGTTAAATTTTGAATTGCTGTGTTGGTCCACTTCCTAGGTCAGTTTGGAAATCTTTGCTTGCCGTCATATGCTCAGTTTTCAACATCATTTATTACCTTCAGCAAGGGATATTTCCTGATTAGTAAAGTTTTAAAACTTCTACTTTTTTAGGGTTTTGTATGGCATAGTTAATATAAATTGAAGTCCTACAAAAATTGGTTAATCGCGTTCACTAGAAACAGTCAGAAGTGAGTCCTTTTGATGTTTCTATTCATTATCCTTCTGAAAAGTAGGTGATGCTTAAAAGGTCATAGGATAAGGGTTGCTAAGCAGCTAAACAGAAGGATGCTAAAATTAACCAAAGCATTTTTGAAAGGGAGTCCTTCCCTGTTTTACATTATTTACTAGATTTAATTAATTTCTGAGGCCCCCGTGTCCTTTGACCCAGGAAAATAGGATGTTGAGTTTTTGTTTTTTATCATATTTAAATAATCTCTCTTTCTTTTGTACGTGTCTTTTAATTGAAGTTCATGCTCTCTGACCAACTCTGGTGTCAGATGGCAGCTTGTCTGGGCAGACTTCTTGTCTGTTACCCGTGTGTTCAGGTTAAACCTTTCCCTTCCCGAGCATATATGTGAGTAACATCACTGTATTTCATTTATTAATAATGGAACATTTAGTTTGTTTTGGAAAATCTACCTAATACACAAAATGATGTCCTCCTTCACTCCTTATTAATAGATTTGCATTTAAAAGATAGAAATGAAATATAATATCAATAGGAAGTATGCAGTATAGACTTGCCTGATAACAGAGCAATAGTTTTCTTCTTTTTACTGAGATTCTCTTAGGCTTTAATAGGGCTTGTCCTTTTCACTCCACTTCTCCATCTCACTCAGTTTATTCAGCCCAGTTCTTAATACCTTTTTAAAAATAATTATATTAGGTTTAGAATATGTTTGGAAGGGCTGACATTTCCGTCACAAATATTTGGGGGAAAATTGTGATTTACCTTACATTTGTGCCATAAGTATGTTAAAGGATCTTGGAGTTTTCAGTGAGATAAAATGGTTGAAATCGAACCAAAGCCATGGTTGGTAACCAGGCAAGTCCATTATAAGTCAAAAGTTTCCCTGCCTCAAGGTTACTTGTGTACATCTGACCTACCGAGCAGGCAAAACTGAGCAATATTTTTTATATCCAAATATAATAAAGAAATTGGATGGATTGGGGGGGGCAGGGAAAATGAGCTTTCTCTCCCTCTGACTTAGGAAGTGATTTTTGAGTAGAAATAGCCATGGCCCTCTTCAGAAAGCAGGAGTCAGATGGTGATTCCCATGCCCTGGGGGGCTTTCCCATAAATCAGAAGTAAAAGGTATACTCTATGAAACACAGGGAGGCATACTATGTGCTTTCTGAAATGCATCACCTATTTTTAATTTCCCCCATTCCCGTAAGAGGAAAGCCATCTGCTGTGTTTGCATTAGGACTGAGGTGGAAGAATGAGGAAGACGGGAGTGAGGGTGAGGGACTTGTCCCCCCTTTATATTAGCTATCCTGTGGGACAGTGTCATCAAGTGTGCTGGTCTCAGTTTCTCTTGTCACCTTCCCTGGGTGTTGACTATTGGTCTGAAGTCAAGCCGAGTAGCTGGAGATTGCGCTCTGACATTGGTTGGTTGCGATGGGGTGGGGTGGACAGGAAGGGAGGCCCTGAGAGGAGGGCGCAGGGAGCTGTGCCTTCCAGCCACTGGCGCATCTAGTTTCTGATGGTACTTCAGGATACAGGTGAGCCAGTCAGCCATCAGGAAAGGTGGCTGCCTGTGAATAGGTGCTTCAGACAAAAGAAGTGGGAGAGGGTGGAGACTGTTTGTTCAGTGTGATTCAAGCAAGTAATGCTAAGAGAATTTGAAAGGCTCTGTAAAATCCCCAAGACTGGGTACTGACTGACTGCTCCTGCAGGATTCACCTGAGGCCTTTCAGACTCCATGAGGGCGGGTGGTCCTGATAGGGAGGAGAAAGCCCAATGAAAACCTTCACATTCTTTGTCAGCCAGCCAGACAGCAGAGAAAAAGTCTCAGTGGGGGTAATTAGATAAAGCTTTTAAATGGCTCTATTTGTTTTTTCCCTGGCCTGCTTGGTATCTCATCTCTTTTTCCCCCCTTTTCAGAGACTGTGGGATAGGATTGTTACATGACATGTTTGAGGCATTTAATGGTTTAATTACTTTGAAATTTTCCTTTTTTATTAAGGGTGTACCTTGGACAAAGTTAGCTTCACCCTGCTTTTGTGAAAGGCCTTTAACAAAGATTCCAATTTTATCCTCAGAGCAACACAGTGAGGGTTGGGTGGGTGTATTAACCCATTTTACAACTGTGCCAATTTCCACCCAGTGGCTGGTAATAAATCAAGCCTAGGACCCAGAACACCTAAGCCCAGCCTAGCTTGGTACAACACCTGCTTTTTAAAGTCAGCATGGCCTCAAGACTGAGCATTAAATATACAGTGCCTCTTTCTGTGTATGTATGTGTGTTTAAAATGAGTCTGGATTCTTTTCACAATACTGTGGTTAAATTTGAAGATGTAAGGCAATGAAAAAAGAAACTTTTCAGCCTTTGGCAGCATTTCTGTTGATGAAGATGATCACACACATTTTTTTCCAGTAGATTTTTCTACATCACGGGGTTGTAAGGATGAAGTAAATGTTCCAGAAAGTCAAAATCTATATATGGAAGAAAGTGGTATATTTTGAGCTCAGGAAGCTTTGTGGGTGCCCACTCTGGGTTTCCTTTCCAGAATTGTGCACAACTCCATTACTGAATCTGCCTAGGAGTTGATGTTCAAATCGGGTAAGGCAGCACTTTCTTTTTGCTTTGAGTGCTGAGAGACAAACAGAACTAGCAAATTATTCATAGGACTGGATTTTAAGGAAAAGGCAATGTGTAAGCTTTAGACTCTCCTTTTAATGCAGTAGCACTCAATGCGGAGGTTTTGCCTCCAGGGGGCATTTGGCAATATCTGGAGATCTTTTTGATGGTTTGGCTGGGGGTGGAGTGCTGCTGGCCTTTAGTGGGTAGAGGGCAGAGTGCTGCTACCCATCCCACAGCGATGGCCCCACAACAAAGGATTGCCCAGCCCCAAGTGTCAGTGGAGGATAAAAAGCCTGCTTTCAAGGGCCTGCAGATGTGGCCTGAGTTGTCTGTACAGGTAGCCTGGGTGGACTCACAGTATTGCACCGTGATATATTTGGGCATCTGAAGTTTCATAAAGCAAGAAAGCTCTTATTACATGCCTGTAAGCTACCACGGTTGGCAAGTTCAGAGTTTCACAGAAAATTTGGGGTTGGGGAAAACATTGTGGCGTTAAATGTGTTTGAAAACCCCTTAGTAAATAAAAGTTCTAGAACTCATCTGCTTCTAAAACAAACCAGATTCATTGGCACAGAGAAGCTGTCTGGTAGGTGGCTTGGCTTTCCGAGTCACTTCTTCAGTCATTTAGGCAAGTTGCTCTGGGGCTGTCAGCTGCTGCCTACTGTCATGTTTTAACTTTATCTGGAGTACAACTCCCTGCTGTTTTTTAAAAAAGTGTTTAAACTAGCCCTTACTCGTTTGACAGTTAATGTTTCTGCACTAGTAGTCTCCTTTACTTTGTTTTCTCAAATTTTTGCAAAATTCTTACATAACTATCCACCCTCTTGACAGGGCAGTGTTTTGGAATCTGGTCTTCTGTCTATACATCTTCCCTTGAGAGGGTGGATGGTGGATGGTGGATGGCAGGAAGGGATGGAGAGGAACGAGGGGGAAGAGACCGTCGTTATTTTTATGTTCTTGGGACTCCCAGACTTCAAATACCCAAAAAGGTGGTTGATGAAAAGAAAAAGTGCAGTGTATAGATATAAAACTGAGTTTCCTCAGACCAGAAATGTCTTGGATAGTGACAGGAGTGATCTTTTAGCCACAGGTGCCACTTGTCCTATGTTCTCCCACCCCCCAGGCCTTTCACACAGGCAGGAGGCGAGGATGAAACCCTGACGCAGAGAAGACGGGGAGAGACAAACCAGAAACGAAGGGCTGCCTGTGGTGGGAAGTGATAGTTGCCTCCAAAATGACATGGGCTCTCATTTAGCTTCTAGAAATGTGTAACTCTTGAAGGTAGGTTTTTTTTTCACGTCCTAAACCAGTGGACAGACTGTCAGCATCCAGTTCAGATCCATTTGTGCTCATGGTACCCAGCGACCTGCTCTGCAGCCACCTGTGCCCTCCCATACCTGCTAATAAGAGCAATGGATTCAGGTGCTTTCCTGCCCTCTCCTCTAATCTGTTGTGTAAACTGGCAGGCAGCTCCCTGCGCTCTGTCCCCATTTACAGCTTTACCTAAGCTGGGACCTTTTGTCATCTGGACTACGCAGGTACCTCAGTGGTAATTTGTAAAGATAAAAGTCATCTCCCTCATTTCTAGGTGATCTGAAATGCACTGTCCACCCAGTCTTCCAGGCCAGAAAGTGTGTTGCTGTCCTTGGCTCGTGTCTCTCTCAGCCCCATGTTCAGTCACCAGACCCCCCCTCCCCCAGTTTCTCTCCATTCTGACTGATATTGGCTGTCCCACTGCTCCTGACCTGAGGCCCTCCCTCATCGTGTCACAAGGGCCTCCTAAGTTAATTTCCTGCCACCTGTGTCTCCCTACTCCAGTTCATTCTCTGCTCTGCTCAAATACCAAGCTGCACATGGTGTTTGCCTGCTGAAAAACATCCCTTGGCTCCCTTTTGTCTGCAGGAAAAAAAATCCAAATTCTTCACCTTGGCACATGAGGACCGTCACCATCAGCTTCTAAATTGTTTTTCTAGTTTCAGCTCTTGCCACTCTCTCCCCTGAACCATCGCTACACTGAGGAATGTTTTACTGCTTCTCCTTTTGCCTGTTTTGCTCATTCTGTTTCATACCCATCCACTTCTAGCAAACAACATTTCTTAAATCTTCTTTCACGACGCCTCTCAAATACCACCTCTTGTAGGGAGAATTAAGTCCTCCACCCAGAATAATTCTTACCCCTGTCTGTCCAGTCTGTCTGTTGTAATTTACCTGTTGACATGTTTTCCCCACCTCAAGAATAGGGAGGGACTTTTACTCATATTTTTCCACCTCCTTGACCTATCTCTAAGATGGCATAGTTGAGGCTTATTCAGTAATGTGTATTGATTGGAGCTATTTCCTAATACAAAAATGAGAGTTTTTGAAGAGGTACGGGTTATTTTTGGAGAACACCACATGTAATTTGGAAGCTAAGTTCTAAGTATCAGTACAAAGTAAGAGAAGGAAACAAAAGTAACATTTTCAGCACACCTATCATACAGAAATTTGGTGCTAAGTGCACACTGGTGAAAAAGAATTTTGAGTTACAGACATTTTAAAATAAAAGTTTGCTTAATTTACTGTAAATTTAAGAGAAAAAAATCTTTGTGAATGCCTGATTGCACTAAAAGCTGTCCCACTCTGGCCCTTACTAATTATCACCACTTTTCATGGCTCTTGGTTTGAAGTTTATATTAAATAGGAGAGATGGGCACAGAGATCAAAGAGCAAAATCATTTCAGAGGTCCAACGTGTGGGCCCATTTTCTCTGCTTAGTTAGATTTTTATTTCATTAGTGGTATGAGTTAATAGGAGTGTTGGTCTGTGTATAATTTAGCTTTTCTTTTTTCCCATTACTCCTTGGATTTAAAACAAAATACCAAACCAGAAACCTACGGAGTATGGGTCTTGCTTTCTTTATGTGGGTGTGCGTGCTCAATACATGTACTTGATAGAAGTTGATTATAGATAATGTTTATAGAAAGAACCATTTTCACTGTTTTAAGGGAGCTTTGTTTATGCTGAGACTTTATTGTAAAAAAAGGAAAAAAAAACACTTCTGAATATGCGTAATCATCTCAAAACATTTTCTTTCATTGAAAAGAGGTACATGTATCTCCAGAATAGGGGCGGTAACCGGAAGATGAGGTGAGAGGCATTTTGTTTATGGACTTTTGTATCTTTGCATTTTAAACCATGTTAAATGGGTTTCCTTTTCAAACAAGGAATTAAAAACATTTTTAAAGCCATTTTCTCTTCCACTTTAGGGGTTTTAATTGTTGTTTTGAGGGATAACTATATAAAACTGCTTAGTGAACATCTCAAATAGGTTTCCCACGACTTGGTTAGTTAAACCTATATTAGATTAAACTGTTCTACTTAAAATTTTAAACCAAGTATAATTTAAAAGGAGGCTTAACTCTTACATCTTTGAATTTAATTTGTATTTAAATTGTAAAATAAGGTTTCTGAGAACTATTTGTGGTTCAAGAGTTTAGCAAAGCTTCACAGCCTCCTTTTCTTAAACTGTATCAACTTGGATTCAAGTGTCAGATTCAATATCCTTTTGGAAAATGCGTTTTTCCAACCCCAAATTTGCCAGCTTCATAATGTTTTTTTAATAACATCTACAGATTTTTACTGTTGATTTTTCATTTATTCAATAAATATTTGAATATCTACTATATGAGGCTGTGAAAAGGACCAAGGGTACTAGTATGAGAAAGAGACAATTGCTAGCTGCTTCATGCATGTTGAAAGAGATATATTCAACTGCTGAGTCATTTCCATTTGTGCTAAGTGCTAAAATTTAAATAGGAAAAGAACATATGAATTGTAGTTTGGCCTCTGTGTCTGTGGGAGAAGTGGAGGATGCTGGGAGGAAGATCAAGGAAAGCATCCCACAGAAGTAGCATTTGAGCTAATATCTGAAGGGTGGTGAAGGGCAGGCGAGTATGTTGGAGAACAGTTTGTGTGAAGGCCCTGAGGTTGGAGTGGTGTGTGTGTGTGTGTGTGTGTGTGTGTGTGAGAGAGAGAGAGAGAGAGAGAGAGAGAGAGAGAGAGAGAGAGAGGAAGGACACAGGAGTAAAGTGATAGGCATGGTGAGGTAGGTAGGGACTAGAGCATGCTGTCTGTAGCTCACATTTACTTGGACATTTTTTAAGAACTCTGGGAAGCTATAAAGGATGTTAGGCCAAGGAGTGGCATGATGAGATTTGCATTTTAAAAGAGTACTCCTGTCCAGATTGGAGAATAGACTGGACCAGAAGGAGGCAACTATTTTGCCTTCTGTTCGCAAATTGGTGAGAAGGCTAGTTTTTCAAAACTTAGAAAACCAGGGGTGGCTTGGAGTATGGTGGCGAGAGGATGGGGAGACTAGATGCCTTTGATAGAGACTTAAGTGATAGGAAGGACTTGTTGCTGGGTGGGGTAGGGTGGGGTGGGGTAGGTGGGGGAGAGAGGTGACTTCCAGGCCTCTGGCTTTTGTAGTGGGTGGATGGCGCTTTTTCTGATATCAGAATGCAGCGATAAAGCAAGATTTATTATGAACAAGGTAGTTGCCTGCCCTTTGAAGAGTTACATTTTTTTATGCTTTCAATTTTTTTTCAACATTTTCTCTATTTGTATGACATTTCCATTGGTTAAAAATTATATACCTGGTATGGATGAAAAAAGTACTTATAAAAAAGTACTTACAAAAGTGAGAAAGGGGGGCCAGCAAGTGGCGTGTTGGTTAAGAGCTGGCTTGGGACGCCAGCTCTGAGCAGCAGGGCCCTGGTTTGGATCCCACATGGTCCAGTGACACTGCCCTCTACAGCTAAGATGGTGAACAACAGCTCGACCTGGAGCTGAGCTGCTGTGAGTTGCCATAGGCTGCAGCCCCTGCTTCAGTGGGCTGCTGTAAGCTACCATGAGTGGCTGGCAGCCAGCATGAGCTGCCAAGAGCTGTCGTGAGAGGCCGGCGACTGATCTGCCTCATCCGGGAAGAGCACAATGATAATACCAACATGGGCCAGTGAAGCAACGTCCTCCACAACTAGACTGAAGAACAAAAGGACAGCGACTTGTCTGTTCCCCTTCCCCGATTCCCCA
>NW_017731824.1:320784-335306 GCF_001890085.2 Hipposideros armiger
TCCTCCACAACTAGACTGAAGAACAAAAGGACAGCAACTTGTCTGTTCCCCTTCCCCAATTCCCCAGCGCTGTTCCCCTCCCCCAATTCCCCAATAAAATCTTAAAAAAAAAAAGTGAGAAAGGGAAGTTATGTTCTTCTCTACTACGGAAACGGCTTCTTCCCTTCCTCCCCCCTCCCCCCTTCTTAATTTCCTGATGCCAAAAGGAACATGGGTGATTCTTGTAGATAGCCTGAGCTTTGAATGGTTTTCATGGTTTTCAGATGAGATATAAAACTAAATCTGAGGAGCATTTAAGTTGCTGTTTGTTTTTGTGATGCTTTATCTGTTTGACTTACAACCTTAGGGCTAAGAGGAAGAGGTAAGAACCAAGTTAGGACTCTCAGAATTGCTGGAGCCTTTTACTTAGGAGCGTCAGGATTCCTTTCACGACCTGATTTTCCAATTTGTTTATTAGTTTCTCAGTGGTCACCTTATGCACGGAATGGTTTAGACCTACATCAGTGGTTTGCTTGACCAGTAATCTGCGTGAGAACAAAGTCCATTTAGTAAACAAAACTTATGTATCTGCTGTATGCCGGGCTTTACAATTTACAATTTACATTTAGATCTGTGGGTGCCAAAGAAAAAGACTTAATCCCTTCCACAAGGAATGGAGTTTGTCCCCACTGAGAGATGTGTATTTAAACACCTCTGGTGATGGCAGACTTGCTACCCCCAGGCAGTCTTTGGGTTTTTATTGCGTTAACTGACTTTTTTTTCCCCAAGGCAAACAAAATTTTTGTGAAACAAGATAGAAAGTGATGTATTTTCTGCTGAGTAGGTAAAAACTAGAAGCTGGAGCCCAGGCTTGGCCCCTGCACTCTGATCCTCAGAGTTCCATCCTTGAGTGCTCTGGGCGATTCAGTGAGTGCCATCTTCGGTTACTTGCCCTTGTGCTGGAAATCCTGTTTCTGAGGGAGTGTCTGCGTCACTCCTGCACAGCTGTCCCCTTGTGTGTGAGCTGGGACACATCCTTTCACACCATCTCACAAGAAAGTCTTAGCAGCGCTCCCAGATGTGGGTAATGCTTTTTCTCTGATGTTATCCAAACAATTCATGAAAACCTCAGATAAGCCCCAGCGTGCCCCCAGAGATGCTTTTCCTTTTTGGTATCAGTCCTGACCAGTGTAACCTGAAGGTCTCACTGGGCACCAGGTAGAGCTGGTCTTTCGCCCACAATGGGGAGAATGTGATTTTCCATCTGTGATTAGGTGCACAGTATTCCTGCATCACCATAAATCCCATGAGAACAGGTCACACCTTATCCCATATCCCAGCCTTCCATTTGATAAGATTAACTGATTAGGGGCAAAAACCTGAAAGACCTTGCCCCCTCCCACTTCTGTCTAACTGAAATAGCTTTGTAAGGAGATGCCGGGAAGAAAAGTTTTTAAAACTCCGTTTAAACATGATTTCTGAAAAATTTAATCTTAAGGGGGTATTGTACAAACAACTCAGGCTTTCACTCACTGTGACCCAAGCAGAAGCATGGATTTGGAGGTCTAGTAAGTTTGTTGCAAACATAGCTTACTAGATAATGGCCTTGTAATGAATGTCCAGAATTGGTGTCAGTCGCACATTCAGTAGCCAGTATCTGGTGACAAACACGTATAAGCTCACTTTGGGATAAGCCATCCATAGCTGCTAGATAGTGGTGCCGAGGCACCCTCTCTACTGGGTAATCCTTTCTCTTTAAACAATTGTGTACTTGCATCCCTGGTGTTGCTTTTTGAAGGGCTTGTGGTATTGGGTTCCCTAGCCTTTGGGGTGTTGGGATATCTTCTACGTGGCTGCCTTCTGGATATGTTAGACCATCTGCTGTGTTAAGATTAACTGAATGAACATTGAATATATTTTATGTAAAGCTCTTGAAGAGGTTATTGAAACCAGGTAATAAAGAAATACATGCTTTGGAATGTTAGTAAGCTTTCTTTAGAGAAGTTCAAAGTGGTAACAGTCAGGCCAGGCCATGTGATGCTTCTTAAGGGTGTCTGTGATATGTCCCTTCGTTGTCAACCCAGAGCCATTGTGGTCATGCTAAGAGTGTGGCATGGGGATACATGCTGGAAAGATGACGTTTTCCCTCAGGAAAGGGGCTGTTCTACCTTACAGTGGGTGCCGTGCATGGTGGGTCATGTGTTAAATGCTGACAGTGGGGGTGGTTACCCCTCTTCTCATTTTTGTTGTCTTTGTTTCTCTTTTTGAGCATCTCTTGATGTTGATATGGTGAATAATTGTGGCACGTGTTTTCTGAAGCTTGCTTTGTGTCTTTATCAGTCCACTGGAAAGTAGATGGTGTGTAGTCATGTGTCCATGTTGTGTTGTAGTCAAGATAAAAAGGGGCAAGTGTATGTGTATCGGGGAGGTAGTGTGGTTAGCACTGGTCATATTATTTAGAGAACGTGATCAAAATGGCCCGGCAGCTTTATTTCATTGTTATCTTGACGGTAAATGGAATTTTGGAAGGGCACCTTCGGCCGGCTTGTCTCTGGGCAATCCGATAGTAGCTAGTGCTGCCTCTTATATCTCCACAGAAAACGGAATGCATAGAAATCCAGCTTTAAACAGCAGAAACCATGATGTGGTTGTTCGTATTACAAAAGAATCTACCTAGGGTGCATTTTGGTAAGTTCAGGAGGTGGCATTTGAGTTATAGATCACCTTTGGTGAGAAACATCACTAGTCCAGGCCCCCCATCCCCCATATTTGCTTTAAATCAGATAAGCCAGATGTTAAGTCTTTCAGTTTGTCTTCTGGCCTTGCTAGACTTAATCTGTATGACTCCAGTCTGATAAGTAAAAAAATCTTAAGTTTTTCCACTTTAATTTTCACCAGTTTTTGGTTGTTGGGCTTTTCAATGTGGAAAAAACTCCCATACTCCTAGCATGAGAGTAGTGGGAACAGGAATAATTGGATCTAGCATTTATTGAGCAAGTACTACTTATCATTGTCCTAAATCCTTGACATGGGGCATCTCATTCGTTCCTCACAGCTCTTTGACCCTAGGATGTAGGTATAATTATTAACCTCATTATTCAGATGAGGAAATTGAGGCCCAGAGAGGCAGCCAGCTTGTAGGAATGAAACTGCTTGCAGCCACTGCCCCACTACTCCCCATAATGACATGATGTAGTCACCAAATAAATAGCCCCTGAAAACATGCTGTGTGCAGAGCCTTGTGATGCACATCAAGGGGAAAGATGGGCAGGAACCAGTGTGTGAAGGGGTTGTTGGCTTCTGGAAATAGTAGGACACAGCGAGTTAGCCCATCACTTCTGTGGACGATGCAGAGGGGAGACTTGCAGAGGTGGTGCTGGTTCACAGAGCGCCCCGGCCGGCCCTGCAGCAGAGATCCTGTGGAGGCAGGGTGAGGCCCTGGACGAGTCCTGCTGCAGGGTCGCATTTTCCCCAAGGTCCCATTCGAGAGGTTCCAGTGGAAGGGAGATTGTCTTTCACATGATGGGAGATGCCCCTGCCATGGGAGACGGTGGGCTTGGACTTGGGGCTTGTGATGGGATGTGGGGCGCACACCTGCCTCTCCGATTCCTTCTTGTGGACACCAGCTCTTAACCTCTGGAAAAGTGCTTGGGCTCTGTTTCTAAGAGTAGTGTGTCAGCCGCTTTTGAGGAGCCTAGAAACTATAAGCTCTGTAAGCATTTGGGGGATTGAGTGTTGCTTTGGGTTTCTGTAGGGCCAATGCCTTGAAAACAGGTCCTTTGTTTTTATGTTATAATGGGTTATTGTCATTTTATTTCATATATAAATTCAAGATTTTTGCCTTGAGATTGGTATTGGGGGTCAGGATTCGCAATATAAGAGGCCCCATGACCTGTGGTACTAGTGAAGGAGGCACAGCCATTGAAATTACTAACCTAATCTTAAAATGTATCCGTATTCAAAGGAGACAACCTGTAGGGGTATTTTTGTTTTGTTTTTTTGTTTTCTAAGCAGTAGGAGCCGTGTGCATTGGAGGATAGTGATAGGAGGATGGTCCTAACTCTCTTAGGATGTTTTTGGGGTGGGGTCACTAGTGTGTTATTCCTACCCCTTTGTGGGGGTACCTGAGCAAGTTAGGAACTGGCAGAATTAGGATGGGCACTGGATGGTTTGTTTCCTGTTTCTGCTGGGCCTGTGGAGAAGGATTGTTTTGAAATTAGTAACAAATAGAAAATTTCAGCCTGTGTGCTCAGTTATAGCTGAGCTGTCTTCTGTTTACTACTGCATACTGCTATTATTATAATAGTTATTTGGCTCATGGCAATTTGCTAGTTTCAGCAGAAGAGTAGCAAAAAGAAATCTGGATTAGCATTCTGTGCTTTTTCTCATTTGTGGAATACCACACCATCAGCTCCTGTGTATCAGGAGCAGCTTTTTGACACCTACCTCAGGCTCTGGGGACACAGGGATGAGTACAACATGGTCCGTGCCCTAAAATTCACCAGTGTGTCAAACTAGCAGGGATACCAGGACAAGCAGAGGACCTGGAAGTGGGAAGTGGTCGGGGAAAGAGGAAGTGATGTCTTCAGATGTGATGGGTTGACCACGTAGAGTAGCATGTGGGGAAAGGAAAATGAACTTCTAAGCAAAAGAGCAGTGTAAGTACAAGAGGCCCTGGAGTACCAGACAGAGGTTGGTTGGGGGACAGGATGGGGCGGGCGGGAGTGTGATAGAGAATACGGTTGGGGTGCTGTGTTGAGCTGGGATGAGATGGGTGTTGAGAGGTGACTAGAAAAACAGACAAGCTCAGTTGTCTAGGCCAGGGGTCTGCAAACTTATGAGACGGAAGAGCCGCCAGGGGTCGGCAAACTGCGGCTCACGAGCCACATACGGCTCTTTGGGTACGTACATGTGGCTCTGAAGTAAAATTGAAAATGAAAATAAAACTATCATAGTTTCACTTATAATATTACTTTAAATTTTCCTTACTTGTAAGAATATATTTATGACTCTTGAATAATGTTTAAATTGTTGTGAGGGACAGGATTGGCTCTTCCAGGGGTCGGCAAACTTGAGACGGAACGTACCCAAAGAGCCGCATGTGGCTCGCGAGCCACAGTTCACCGACCCCTGGTCTAGGCAGTTGTGGGCCATCAGATGTTTTGAAGCAGGGCCGTGATGGGAGCAGCTGTCTCAGCAGGAGAACACTGCTAACCATTTAGACAAATCAGGCAGTAGAGGAGACCTGTTCAGCAAAGTGCAGAATGAACTTGGAATTTGGTGCCATATTTAACAGAATAATTTCTTTCCTTTTTTTTTTTTTTTCCCAAGAGATTTTTCAGCCCAGGACTTGTGGGCAGCCATCTGAAATGTTGTTAAATGATTAGAAAGGTGGAACCTTTATTTTCTGCAAATTGAATTTAATCTAACAACGTTTAAACTTCCTTAGTTGTGTTTTACTCATTGGTACTTATTAAAAGCTCATCGGGTAGTGGAAATAAAGGAGGGAGACTCACTTTTTTTCCCTTGAAAATATTGAAGGTGAACACTGATTGTCGGATGGGGACTGTTTTACTCATTATAATCACCACGTCAGCTAGGAGTGAATGTGGGTTTCAAGAGGGAGCAGGTGGAGGGCTAGCTATTTGTAGTCTTGATGACCCTGTGGATGAAGATTTTAGGGGCTGAAAGCTACTGGTGGAAATAGAATCTGATCACAAAGATGGGCTGACTTTGAGCAGGGGCCATGCTCACCTGCATAGCATCTGCACTCACCCAGGTAACGACTCTGCCCCGCACATGTTCCCAGGCCTCTGCTGAGATTCCTGCTCCTTCAGTACAGATTACCTTAGCCAGGAAAGGGAGCCCTGTGTGCTGCCCAAAGCTTAAAAAATCCGGGGCAGGGACGTGAAGGGAATCAGATACCAGGCCTCAAAGACAGTTTAGTGGTTTAGTAACTATTGTAGAGACACTGTATTCCCTTTTACTCTTGGGTTTTCAGAGTCCTCTGTCTTCTGGGGAGAACATACTCACTTTTTTTTGCATGTGTGACTTTATTTCAAAGCCCATACCCACGGACTAAGGGACCTGATGAGACAATTGTGAAAAATTGGGTAGGCCCCTGTAAATTCGGTAGGTGGGATAGACGCTTAACGTTAATAATTTTCATCACCTAAAACTGATTTATATATGTTATGATTTAACAAACTGTTGGCAACCTTTTTTTTAGTTTTGTTTTTTAATGTTTTCTCTCATTTGAGCTAGAATTACGCAGGAGGAAGTGGGATGCTGGTTAGCTGTAGGGGCTTTGGGGATCTAGGGGGGGAATTGGGGCAAGGAGGCATTGAAAGTGCTGCTTAGTGGTTCCCTGTGCCTGGGTGTCCAGCCAGGGCACACTGGTGAGGGAAGGAAGGCACCCTAATCGCCAGGGTTTGTGCTGGGTGACTGCATTTGTTATTCCATGGTTGAGGGGTAGGTATTATTCCGCTTTTCTAAAGACAGGAAACAAGCTTAGAGATCTACATATTTCTGAGATCTTGCAACCCAAGTTAGACTACCAGGAAGGCTTGTGACCCATCTCCTTAAGGGATGCTCTTTTGTTATACAAAATCTCATTAGACCTTGGTACCTGGAGAGTTCCTAGCCCAGCAATTCTGAACATTTTCTTGGTTATTTGTCTTGATTCTTCAACAGATTGCTTGGATTTGAGCATAACACATTATTTGAATGCCTCAAAATTCGTCTGAACTCTTTCTAATTGAGCACGTCTTGTGTTTAGGACACTAGGTTTAGGCATGTGTGGAGCACGGTTCTCGCCTTTGGGAGTTTGCATTATGAATGGAATTTGCAGCGCTGTGTGGACCCTGAGCCGGGTACCCCTGGAAAGGTTGAGGCTTAGGGAAAAAGCAAAAAGCACGGACTGAAGTCCAAGCGGGAAGGGGCATGGTGAGCTGGAGGTTGATGTGTAATTGGGTTGAGGGCCTATACTGGAATTGAATTGGAGCTGTTCCTCTGTAAGTGGGACGGAGTCCTATGCTTTTGAGCAGAGAAGTGGCCGGTTGGCATGCTGAGGCTTTGGAGACATTCTCGGAAGAGGTAGTGTGGCCATGCCCATGCTTGGGTGGCTGAGAGCACATCCCACTCAGTACAGGATGAATCAAGCAGCACTCGGGGTCTCTGAATTGCCCGAAGCCACTGGAGTGATGTATACACACAGGCAGGCTGTATTTCTTTACAGCCACAGACTTGTTCAAAATGTGAATCACATACTTGGGCTTAATACATGACTTCGTGGCTACCGACTCCGGGTGAGCCACCCTCGAGAGGGTGGTGTGTGGTGGGAGGGGTGCGCAGGGTAACGGGAGACCTGTTTCCAGTTTGCGCCCTGATGTAGAAGCTTTGGTCTGATAGACCTCTTTGGGGGTTGTTTGCTTACATACTTGATCACTTTTATAATGTTGGCATGTTGGTTTATATACTCACATTAATAACACTGGTTTACTGAGGTAAGGGCTGAAGTTTTCCGGGCGCCTGTGGGCTCTGCAGTGTCGTGTGTGAAGACCTGGTCTGCGCTGCCTGCCCATGTGGCAGCGGGTGGGACTTGAGCCCAGCCTGCCCACCCCCTCACGCTCAGTCTTCAAGTCTTTAGTGTTTGGTATTCCTGATCACCCCCAGGAATACTGGTATTGCCTGCCACAGCCAAAAGGAGATAAGGGGTGCCTTCTCCTGCCCCAATGGAGGGCAACAGGAGGTCTGGATGCCTGCATTTTACCGATAATCCCCCAGATCCCTTTTACCCTCCACAGCCAACTTGCCTTCCTTTGGAAGCCTGAAAAGTATAACCCCCTTTCCACTGCTTTCCTTTGCTCCTTCAGCCCTCTGGTGAAGCTGGAAGTGCCGAAAGGAGAGGTGACCAGAGCTAGGGCCTA
The DNA here is from genome assembly GCF_001890085.2 of Hipposideros armiger. Classification (NCBI taxonomy): domain Eukaryota; kingdom Metazoa; phylum Chordata; class Mammalia; order Chiroptera; family Hipposideridae; genus Hipposideros; species Hipposideros armiger. The sequence continues at coordinate 328,692 of NW_017731824.1, forward strand.
CGATCTACACAACTCGGGATGCCACCCCAGTGACTCACATTCGGTTGATGTGTCCTTTCACAGTCACCGGCACCTGATCCCGCTCTGTGGACACACTCAGCACCCATGTGAAGAGCAGAGCACTCTTCCCTGGCTCCTAAGCCCGGGCGTGGCCTCCCAGCTCTCTTCTCTTTAGCCCTGCACTTGGGACGCCATCCTTGCCTCTTCCCCATTCATTTGTTTAATAGTCATTTTTAAGAAGCAAATATGTACCATCATATATGCCAGTTGTGTGAAATGCTTTTCATGCATTAGCCCCCCCCCCAAGCTGATGTAATTGTCCATTTTTGCAGATGTGGAAATAGGGTTTGACAAAATCATACCGGGTACCCTTAATATATAGGAGGCACTGTATTCTCTGCTTTTTGTGCTTTGTCTCATGTAATCATTGTATCACTCTTATGAGGTCATCAGCTCCATTTTACAGATGGGAATGCTGAGGCTTGGAGAGTATAAATAACTTGCCTGAGGTCACTCCAGCCATAAGTGACAGAGTCAGAATTTGAGCCCAGCCGATGTACTCCAGGATAAGTGCTCTGAATCTTTGTTCTTCTGTATTTGTTTACTAAATAAAATTTTCTCGTTTGGGGCTGACTTAAAGCTGGAGGCTTCTATTGGATTTGTGTTCTAATGCTTTTCCATTTCCGAAGGGGGAAGAGAGAGAGCCAACATTGATGAAACACCCACTGAGTTTTAGACTTGTATTACCTATTCTTCTGGTACTCAAGTGTAAGCTCCATGAGAGCTTTTTCCCCCCTTTCATCTGTTTTGTTCTCGCGTGATTCTGAGTACTTACCTCAGTGCCTGGCACTTCCTGGATGATCAGTCAATATTTGTTGAATGAACTAAGGAGGCATGGGTTACTTTACCTGTTTCCTAGGTGGAGGCATTGAGACCCAGCAGTTGGGTAGTTTGCCCACAGGCACATACCCCAGTTGAAAATAACTTTTGCTCTTCACACCACAGATCCTTTGTTTGTTTTTCAGAGATATTTTTCACACATGTAAAATTGAGGGAGTAATCAGATCTATGTCATGGGATCGTAGAGCATGATATAAAGCACTATAAATACTTACCCAGGGTCTGGCACAGTGTACACATTCGATGAGTGGCATTGCGTTGGCTTGAGGCCTCTTGTCTGTATATGCCTTCATTCGGGGCAGGATTGCCATACAAATTAGCAAGCTGAAAATCTGTTAGCCACTGAAAACTTGTAAAAGCATGTTTTATTAATCAAATGTTCCTGTCTTTGCTGTACTGTCTGTCTGTCAAGTGATACAAGTAGTGAACTTGGCAAAATCAGTTTGAATCTACCCTGGGCAAGTGGTTATTACGGGCAAGATTTGATTAAACTGTATTTGCATCTTCTCTGTTTACAATCAGAATACTGTCCTGGAAGGGGCCTCAGAGATCACTGTCCAGTTACTCTCCTTATACCCCTTTAACTTACCAGTGAGGAACAGGAAGTTTGGAGAGATGCAGGGGCAGGGCTGGAGGGGAACCCTGGTCTTGTGTATGAGAGTCTTCAGTGTCAGCAACCCTGCCAAGTCCAGGGGCCTGGAGCTAGGTCCTCCGGGCATGTCTGAACACTTGTGTGGTAGAGCCACCATTATTCCTGCTAAGGATGTTAATGAGCAGATTATACGTCAAGAACCTACCAAGAGCTGGTAAGTCAAAATTACAGTACTATGTAAACATTTTTTCTCATTATAAAATGTTCGCATTCACGGTAGATAATATGAGGGAGTGTGAAGAAAATAAAAAAACACCTGTCATCCTGTCATATAATTTATATTCACCATAAATTCTAAATGAACAAAAAGGAAGGAAAAAATATTAAGCTCAAAGGAAAATAAAGTAAAATTATTTACTTTCATGAGTCAGAGATAACTATACCTTCTAGATGGTTTTCTGTGGATATGTACACATTACAGAAATGAGATTTACTACATTTGTGGACAATTTAAAAAAGTTCATTTTTGTACATACCTTTAAATTATGCCATATCTATTAAAATTGGTGATAAGTATTTTCTTATGTATTCAAATGTTCTTTGACATGAAAATCACATTTTGATGTGGCATAATTTGTTGAGGGGGGGTCATAGGCTAGTGTTTTAATTATTTTGTATTTCCTGGGTATTCTCTGTGTAAGGTGAGGATGGGTATTTTCCTGCGTTTAAATGAAGTGGATCTGGGATTAAAATTGTTATAAATATATGAATACACAGTTAATCACAAATTGATTATTCTAAAGAGGAAAATACTGCACTAACAAAAATGTATTTATTTTTTGATTCACGTATGATCTGTCATCTTATTACTTCAAACAAATGATAGTCACCTATGGGGAAGGAAAAAACCACTAGTTCAAAAAGTCCATCTAAAGGGTATAGGATATTGTGTTGAGAATTTAATGGATGATGTGACATGTTATTTACCCATGGTTGTATTTTTAATTGAGAATTTTTGCTTTAGTTAATGTCATGTTATTTAGACATTTAAGAGCAATTATTCCCAATCTTTTCAAATATAAGGACCTCTTTTAATATAAACATTTTTCCAGAGCAAACAAAATTTTAGTTATATTTTTAGAATTTGTCGGGAAGCTCTTACAAAAAGTTCTTCAAAATACTTTTAGTGGAATTTATCTATAGTAATTACATCAGCATCTTCATATACTTGCCAAATAATAGTACATATAGTATATGTGTATGATTTGCTTGGTTTGAAGATGTTTGAGGAGCATGTGAGTAAGTGCACCTTCTGAAATTGCTCCCTTGGAGGCCCTGCCCTAGAGGAAGATAGATTCTGCATGTGAATACCTCTTAAGGTCTAATGTTTGGGAAATAACGATTAGATCAGTGCTGAAGGACGAGTGAAATTCCCTAACTCCAGGTCTGGCGGTAGAGTATCTGAGGGCCATTGCATGACAAGTTAGGAAGACGCATTTTGTTCCCACCTGCTCACTACCGAGGTTTCCAGAGCTGCCCACCTCGCTTTGTTCTCCTCATCATTTAAAAAGAAGGAATGTTGTTGGAGAAGTGAATGGAACCAGAAACATTTCAACATACCTCATTACATACCTTCCTTGGCCCTTTTAATTAATTTCATATGATCTGTTAAGAGAGAGGGCTGGCTTTGTTAGCTAAGAAACTAAGGTGCTAAACCCAACCCTGACCTTGATAATGGTTAATGAAAAAAATATAATACTGGAGCCTTGGATTTTCCATCTGTAAAATGGACCGAATCACTTTCCTTTAACATATTCTTAGGAAGTGACATACTGCCCAGGCAGCATTTTCTTTTTTTTAGTAAAACAAACGGAAAAATCTTTGTGAGTTTAGAAGCTATTGGTTTCATAGAAAGAAGAAATACCATAACACTGTGGAAATTCTAAGCATCCCGAAAGCTTCTTTAAGGCAGGGCAGCAGCCAAAAGACCTGCCAGTGGAGTGACCTTCCGCAAAAAACTTATCTATGGTCCGATTTTCTTTTCTTCTAAAATGAGGGTGTTAGTGACTTAGTAATTGTTATTCAACAGTGATGCCTCTAATGCTATTCTTGGCAAAGTTCTTGTATTGCTTAAACCCCAAGATGCTGGTAGGAGAAGAAGCTGCCTCATTGCTGATGTCCCCTTATTATCTGAAGGCAACTCTTCCCAGTGTCCCACCTTTTCCTAGGAGTCAGGGCTGGGAGCAGCTACTCTGTGTGGTGAACGTTGAATGTAATCTTTATTTCAGGCTTGTGTACCCTTTTCAAGTTGCTCTAGGGAATCTTAAGCAGTTTCTTAGCAAAACAGGGTGCACAGTAAGCACATACCAGCTGAGCTTGGGAAAGAGTAGGGTTTGGGAAGCCACTACCCTGAAAAGACCATGCTGTTTGGATTTTCTGCAAATAATAAATCGGGATTCTTACAAAAGCAGGCAGAAAGAATTACATACTTCATTAAGTGGACCTGGTGAGAAAGGCGGTATGTGACTAGAGCCAGCTGACCTCAGTTATAGGATGGTGACCATCTGTCCAATGGGACCAGTACCTCCCCTGGCTGCTGCGCTCAGCCACCACGAGGCTCTTGTGTACCCACTGAAGGCACTGGTTACTTTTGAGGGACACTGACTTCACAAAGGTTTCCAAGGAAAAACCCGCCAAGCATAATTTCAAGTATTCCAAAGCAATTTTACAATTCTGATTCTAAAAGTTTTGATTTGAAAGGGGATTCCATCAGCGCCTTCTCTTGCCTTGGTTTTATAGATATTATCTTGTTTTAAAAAATAGAAATGAATAATATATCTCAAGGATTTTAGTTTATTTTGAAGAATCGTTTAATCAACTGGGGTTTCTCCCCCTTCAGTAACTTGCTTCAGGTTCCAGAGACTAGGTAATAATAGCAACCAAGCTGTTTGTAAGAGATGTTATTTGAGGAGGGTGTTATGAATACATAATAAACTTAGGAATACAAAAGTAGAGTTTTTCTCTTTGAGGAGAAAAGATGATTTTAGGCATAATAGTGCACAAAGTAATGTATGCCAGCCTCTAAAGACATGTCAATTTAAATCTACAAAGCATAAAGATCTTTATTCAAAATGGATTCAGTTCTGAACCCTGACACTTCCAAGAGTGCTTTATTATCAGGTGGCTTGTAAAAGCATGCCCTTAATCAAACCTGTTGTGTATCCTGCAGAATTTCATTTAAAAGGTATGCATCGATTCACATACCCGTTATGGGAGGGGGCAGTGAAACAGAAACTTGATAGAAATACTAAGGAAAGAAAAAGATAAAGCCACTGTGGCACCTGGGCCGCCTCCTTTCACTTCCTTTCCCAACTCTGCCCCTTTGAGATGTTCTTCTCTTGAGAAGATGGAGGAAGCTGCTTGCGGTTGGGGTCATCACTCTGGATCTGCGGAAGGGAGTGGCTAAGCACTGGGAGTTCCTTCCCCAAAGCCCAGCGCTGACGCTTCACATTCAGACCTGTCCTGGTTTCCCTGGGAAGGCCTGGGAGGGGCAGGGAGGGACTGAAAAAGTGCCTTCCTCAGTCCATGCCCCCCTCGTCCCCCCCTCCCCGACTGCCCTTTGGGCCCCCAGAAAAGGAGCTGCCTTCTAGAATGGGTACAGGTGGAGAACAGGGAGTTGGAATCTAGAGCCTCAGAGGGTTGGAGGGGCTGACCAAGCTATGGTTCAAAAGTTGTCTGGCTGTTGACTTTTTGTCTGCAGGTTTTGGCATTCATTGAATGCATTTGATAAATTTATGGTTTGTGAATAGGAGTGTGATATGCATGTACATCTTTGGGGTACTGAATAGGCAATACAATTACGAAGCCAACTGTTAAAATAGTTGTTGTTTTACTGATTTGTTGAAGCAAGCCTAACTGACAAAACTGTGGGAGTCATTTGCCCAAACTACTTCGGTTAGTAATTTTTGTTTGGTCTACTAAAAAAACTACTTGGAAAGGTGCAATATCAGATAAAGGAATGGAAGGCTCCAGTTCTGCTTTCATTGGGCGCCTGCTCTGTTCTCTCCCTGTGATGCTGGAAGGAAAGGATGGGAGATGAGAGTCGCTTCTCAGCTGCCCGTCTGACTCCTCCTCTTCCTCTCCCAGCCCTGCAACCACAGCTTCAGTTTTTAGAGTATCGGGCCTGGTGCTACTCCCAGTGGTTGTGCTTTCAAGTATTCCCCGGTAGTTTTCAGGATTATCAGTCATCCCTTGCAGAGTTCCTTTTCATTTTCAAGGGCACCCAGTATAACCATTGAGCTCCCTTTCAATAGCCCTCCTCACTAACTTATGCCCCATGAGGAAAATTAATAATGGTAACTGATTTACTGTCGCTGCAAAAAAAAAAAAAAAGCATCGCTTAGACTTTTACACCTCAGTCAGATGGCATTAAACACCCTTTGTGCACTTTAATTCAAGGATGTTAAAGACCTAAATCTTTGAGAAAAAGAAAAGAAAGGACAGGCACTTTTCCAGTTTAAGCTGCATGTTGGTCCATGTTAATTAGGCATTTGTCCCTTAGTTTGGAGGTGATAGAAAATGCTGTGGTATTTAACTGACATCAAATTCCCATCCAAATAATTCAGTTGGGCCCAGCCTTCTCTCTTAAGTGGTGAAAAGGAAAACTTCGGCACATACCCAGAATAAGGAGGAAACTGTTACTTATATTAACATTTTAAAATTTCATTCTGAAGGATCTGAATGAAGAACACTTAATATATTTTTTATTAACTATTCAGTTGAGCTCTTTAGAAACAGTAACAGGAATCTCCCTGAAAACTCGAGCTACCCCATATGATTAGCTTTTCTAAGTCTTCAATAAATGGTAGCTTAGTAATTGTTGTTATTCAAGGTTAAAAAAGTGGTTATTGCTATTCAGGGCCCTTATAAATTTATGTATCTGTTTGGTTTTCCATTTTAAAAAATTGAATCCAATTTTCTGCCTTACAGTCAGATTTATCAAATACCAAAAATTCACAAGTGGATTAAGGTGCTCAGCAATAAAAATGTTTTTAAAACCAATATATAGTGGCATATTAAAAGAAAAATGACATGATGATTTTGTAGGAATAATTAGATGAAAC
>NW_017731824.1:336286-338880 GCF_001890085.2 Hipposideros armiger
AAACTAGATTAAAAAGATCTTTGGTGATGTATAGCAATTTATTCATCAGTGAGAAATTTTAAGTTCAAACTAGAAAGGAAAAAACGATTCCTTCCTTCTTGGTCCCCCCCTTTTTTATTGTACATGGATGCTGTTAACAGAACTTTGCCTTTTCGCTCCTATCAGGTTTAGTACAGTTCATGCGCAGGTTTCAGTAAACATTAACTATTTTTATCAGGGCTTGCAGTGTGCTGAATGGTTAGCAAAGAGAGTGTACTGCAAGAGACAGATGAAAATGGGAGAGTCCAAGGTCACATGGATGTTGCATTTTTAGAAATTGAGAATTTAGGGAAAAGACATTGTTTCACACTAAATATCTCCTCTTTAGTTATCTGGGCCTAAGACAAGGCTGCTTTGCTTACCATTCCGATGTATTGGGATTAAAACAATTGTTTTCAGATGCTGCCTCTGAATGGCAAGGCAAGTGACTTTAAAACATTGTTTTTTCTTTCCTTTCATTAGGGAAAAAAAAAAAATCTCAGCTTTGTTCAGGGCTGCCATGAAGGATGAAGGTTCTCAAGGTTCCAGCAAATGTATTATAAAAGTTTATCATGGCAGTTCTGAAACTTTTTCAGTTTTATTAGGGATTCCCTTTGTTTTGCTTCTCAAAGATTATTTTGGATTGCTCCCTGATAACTAATTTCATTTCTGGAGTTAGCACAGTAAGTCATGAACCAAGTGCTAGAATGAAATATTGCCAAATATCGATTGAACATGCTTGTTTTTGGAAATCTTGTAATATTCTAAAACTCGCCTCTGTATCCTTTTCAAACACAGGAATGTGATTTATCCTTTTTAATTAATAAAAGCATGCGAGTTTTAAAAAATTACTAACAATAAAATTATCCTCTTCCTGCCCTTCAATTCAGTATGTATGGAAGCACCCAAATAAAGTTTGCCACTGGGCATTGTTTTTTGCTCCCTAGCTGCATGGTGGTTCCTGCCTCTGCTCTGGCGACGTATTCACAGACAACTCTGAAGGGCAAAGCTGCAAAGAGAAAACACGAGTTGCTCGGTAGGGTCGTGTCCCTTCCCTGGAAGCACTGAATTGAGGCTGTCAGGCCGGATTTGGGTCCTGTGCTCCGGGACGGGCATCAGGAAGGTGTCCTGAGAGGTGGGCGGCTGGCTCGGCCCTGTGAGGGGTCCGGAGGACACCGGGGCCTGGGCAGGCCGGACTTGCCCTCGGGCCAAGGAACCTTTGTGCACCGGGGACGCTGTCTAAGCAGAAGTGTGTTTGCACAGCTGAAAGCGCATCAGCTGTGGAACCTGGGGACTCTCTTGTGCGGTTCCCCGATGAGTGCCGGGAGTGGGAAGCGGGCAGACGACCTGGGTCGACGGAGGCGCTGGTCCAGCTCCGGTCCTCTCGGGCCATTTGCCCCCACCTCAGCGCCGGTGCTGGGCGGCCCCGTGAACGGGCAGCGGGGCCGTCAGTCAGGACAGCGGGCCCCGATTGGCCAGTGAAGGCGGGACAGGGGCGGGGCCCGGGGCCATTTTTCCCTCCGGTGGGCAGGGCCCGCCCCTGTCTCTTCCAATACCTTGACACGCTCTCTTCTCCGGAGTAGCGATTTAATGAACAACCAGAGATCTTCAGAGAACCCAGTCCGTAATTGAGCTTATTTTTAAAAAATGAATTCCTCTTAGGGCAAGATTAGAAAATGTGTGCGCTCTGAGCGAAGTCCTCCTCCCATTTTTTGGGGGGTGAGGGGAGGCCATTTAGCCTGTGACCATTTCTAACGTTTCAGAAGTCTTGCATAGGCGTGAGCTTGCTCACTCAATATTTTGTATTTATTTCCCAGAAGAAGTACACGTTAAGACATTTGGTTTACCTAGTTGCTATTTTAAAATGAAAGCAGCATGTAGCTAAAAAAAAAAAAAATTACCTGCAGAGACCTTTTATTACAAGGAGGAGGGGTGCGGACATTACTAGCACTAAACCTGAAACTGCAAGGAAAAGGAATGTGTGGAGAAGAAAGGAGAGCCGAGCTGCTTCTGTGTAACGAGTCAGGAGAATGTCAGCAGTGGGGTGCCCTGAGTTTGGAGGCAGGACAGCTTCTGGTTTTTTCTGTCCTTTTCCAAAAAGTATTGGGCAACTGTTTTCTCCTTTCTAATATGACCCGCCTTCTGAGAATGGAGGCAGAGGGGTAAAATAGAACCAAACAAGTGACAGTGGCTTCAGGTTTTAAGTCTCAACCACTTCCCAGCAGTACTGGAGTCAGACCCTGTGTACCCCTCCTGAAAGTGGGGTACCCCATTCTCCCTTCAGAGTCAGTATGTTAGTGTTGAGCCCATTCAGCTGGGATGCACTTTCTTGATGTTCTGTACTTCAAGTTCATGACCAGTTAGGACAACGGGTCTTTTGGTAACCATCAGCCTTACTTCTGATGGCTGAAGTCCACCTGCCACCGGGGCACCTTGCTGAGTGCCTTCTCCTCCCCACGCAGGCCCTGCTCTGTGAGCTGGTACAGTGGATGATGCACTTGGCTCCTGCCTGCTTTTCTGTTCGGTTAGGTGGCTGGGGCAAAACCCAAGCTGGCCAGCCAGCTGAACCAGGGACA
>NW_017731824.1:340155-342020 GCF_001890085.2 Hipposideros armiger
TCGAGCACAACTGTTAGATACAACTGGCCTCGCAGCCCACTCTGCCTGAGACCGAAGTGCATCACTGTGGCCTTTTTTTCCCTTTTCTTTCCTTTTTTTTTTTTTTTTTTTTTTTGGATTCTGCATAGGCCAGATTTTTGCTTTAAATACCACCATTTTATCCACGTTACAGTTTCTTTGACACAACTTAACATGTGAGTTTGAAATGTGAGTTTCAGAGATAAGGATTAATTTGGTCAAATTGTTAGTATGGGGATTCTGAATGAGTGGGAGTCTTTTACTTTATTAAAGGAGGAGATTATGACTTAGTTTTGCATACATGCTTTTTTTTTTTAATAACCTCAGAGAACCGTGTAACTTTGAAAATTTTGTTTGAAATTGCTTTGAAATTAGAAAGCTTGATTTTTCCCTGGGTTGTTACATTTCCTTCTTTTTAAGCTTTACACACAACCTCTTTTTCATCAAGTATTGCCTTCAGTTTTGAATTTAAGGGAAGCTATCAAAATGAAATTCTCAATATGGCCTTCTAGAGTATTTGAATATCATCATCGTTACAAATAACAGTTTAATTTATCATTCTTTTCTCGTCTTGAAACAGGGTCCCATCCAAGAATGATACCATTAATGTTAAAATTTTTCACTTCTATTTTGTTTCCCTCACATATACATCCTTGGGCCCTGTAATTATATATGTGTTATATATACATACCTTGACAGTATCCCTTCTTTACATTTTATTTGCATGTATAAATACATTAATTATATTTTTGTTAAAAGTGTATTAACATATTTTTCTGCTGTGTTTTATATATTCAACAACTGGGCCAAATTGTTAGTTCTGACTGCTTTTAGGCCTTCCTTGCTCTGGCTAAGGAGACAAATTTCTGTTAAAAAAAGCAGTAAACATCCTACAGCAACCAGCTCTACCAACCTCAGCAGCCTGGCGCTTCCAAAAATGAAACAGTCATTTGCTGAAAATGAAGCTTTCTGTAGTTGAATTTTAAAGTAGATATTTAGGTTTCAAGGAATATTTGTTACAGTGTTTCGAAGAGGTTACGGATGCCTAGGGTTGCATTGACATTTTTGTTAAAATTGAGATATACTAACGTGTTTAAGGAAACAAGTGTAACCTTTTGTGAGATTTATGCTTTCTTTTTCATCTCAGTATTTAGGAGGGGGGATCTGCCTTTTTTGTGAGCATTGAGTCTCCCCCTCTAAGCAGTTACACACAAGTTCAGGGAAAAGTGAGCCCAGGTTTTACTGCTTCCAAGAGCAGTTTTCTCAACCTTGAGTCTCCTCTTAACTTGTAGAGCACTGTTTTCCATATTTGGTCCTGCATTTTCATGCTTGGTTTTGATCTGCACCTTTAAGCTAGGTAAACTCTCATTGGACTTATCTCCCTTCACGTTGTTTCTTGACTGCTCTTCTCATGTGATTAATATGTGTGTTGCTTAAAATGGCAACTGAAACATCACCAGGTATTTTCACCAGGTAGAAACTGCTTTTCCTATGTCAAAACAACCAGTGTGGCTTAGTTGATGCTTCTGTTGCTAAGCAGGTAGATTTCTCCTCTGCAGGCTGTCTGTTAACCCTATAAATGCCTACTGTCAAGCAAAAACAACAAAAAAGAAAAACCATCAACTTTATGCTTCCTTCTTACACAGTGCTTTGTTCAAGAGCATGAAAACGGGGCCTAGCTCAACTTAACTTTAACTCACCTATTTTTGAGGACCTAACCTCAATTTATGTATTTTCAAGGGGAGGAAGAGAATTAGGAGCTGCAGAGGGCTGCGAAGTTGATAGTATCCCGCAAGATGACAGCCCCAGGCTGGTAGTGAAGGTCTCAGGTTATAGGATAAAAATTA
>NW_017731824.1:342768-376938 GCF_001890085.2 Hipposideros armiger
CTTTCTCCCTCTTTTTCTCTCCTTCCTCCTCTGTTCCCCCTTTCCTCTCCAGGACTTAAAAACACCTTCTGATCATTCGCTACCCTCCCATCCTCCATTTCAATGTTTGGCGTTCCCTCTCCAGGGCAGAACATTTGATGTGATGAAAATACTTTGTGGTGATGAGGAGCCTGTATGAAAGGCCTCCGCCTGGCCAGCTGTTTCCAAGGAATTGATGGCGCGCTTGTCCATGCCCTTCATCATGTAACATAGGCTCCATTCAGCAGAGACATTCTTCAGTGTGCATTTATGCCTCTGTGGGACTGGGGGGGGGTGGCCTGTGAGGGGGAAGTGGGAGGCAGGGAGGGGCGGAGGCGAGGTCAGTATGGAGAGTGGAAGGCAGTGAGGGGTAGTCTGTGCTCTCAGCGCCAGTAAGTCATGCAAGTCATGCGACACTGCTTTTTGAAGCATCTGGAATTAGCTTGTTCTTAGGGGATATGTTGTGGCCATAAATGCAGAGAAACGGAGCTCTTTCAAAGCCAGTCTGGTCTGATAGAAGTTCTGCGTGATGTTTGTATCTAATCCCTCCGTAAACATACCATATATAGGCATGCTTGAGCTCACTATAACATTGCAGGGGAACCTCCTAATGCACAGATCCTGGGTGCTTAGCAGCCGGCTCAGGCTATTTCTGGTGTGGCTTTCTTGTTTTCTTTTTTGGAGGCAGGGGGAAGGGGGCTTTTTTTTCTTTCCGTCTTCACACTCTTTGAAACATGTTTCTGATCCTAGTGTCTTTGGCACTCTGAAAACTAAAGAAACTGTATTGTCACGTGAGGAGAAACTGAATTCTCTTTGTACATCTGTTTTAGACTAAAAACCTTGTTTTTCTTAGTATCTTTAACAGCACACACATTTTGTGTTTTATGGTCCTCTGTCTTCAACAGTTTGTTTTTGGAGCATCTTTTAGCACTGTGAGGGTGAGCTGTCCTCTGTAACGTGCATTATTGGCACCAGTGGAGAAGTTGCTTTAGTGTCTGTGTTCCCTCCACTCCTACCCCCACCCCCATTTCCTCTCAGATCCTTCCTGAGCTGTCCTGTGTTTACAACACTTCACCCTGGGATTGCCAGGACAAGGCATGCTGCTCTCCACAGAGCCGATGGCAGCCGCTTTGCACTTGGCAGGGTTGGGTCTGTGGAGCAGAGAGGACACAGTAATAGGAAAGAAATGCAGGGTTTTTTTTTCCCTCGGAATACCCAGGCTAAGCACTTGAGTTTGTTGGAGTGAGTCTTGGGAGGCATTTGTGGTTCAGATAAGAGCCTTCTTCCTCTTCCTCTTCTTTTCCTTCCTTCCCTTCTCCCTCCAAAGGCTGTTTCCTTTCGTCTCAGGCCACATGTGTAGATGACCCTTGAGGAAAAGGTGGTTTGCGATGCTGGGATTTCTGGGTATTAATGTAAAGAGACAAGATGGGCACTTTCTTTGCCGTGTTTCTTTCAGTGGCCTCATCAGAGTGAATTATATCTGACTGTGTCAGACAGTTAAGTGTACCATCTTTCCCGCTTCTTAAGCTGTTAAGCCCCTTTCTGTCTGCCTCCATCAGGCCTCTTTGTTTGAGAAGTTCCTAATGCAGAACAACAAAGTGACAGTTTCCTTATTTACTGAAGTCTCTAAAGCACATTTACGGTGCTCTTTATTGTATCGGTTTTAGAACTTTATTTCTTCAACTTATATAATTGTTCCAAGTAGTACAAGTGACTGATGAGTTAAAACATTCTCAAACACCTAAGTGAGTGCAGAAAAAAAAAAAATTTTAAGGCTATGTGTATTCATTTCAAAGTATTCACAGAGCATGTAAGAAAATGTTCAGAGTATGACACTGGGTACTGCCAGAGGACCAGTTACCAGTATGGAAACAGCAACCGATTAACTAGTATTCAATTGATGAAAAAATAATATATCACTTATGTAGAGGTCACTTATTTGGCATTCTTAGGTCCAGAATATTCAGCATGTGAGCGAGGGGGGGAATCAACGGGAGGTGCAGGGGACATGAAAATAAAGCTTTCAAAAGCCACACAGGTGTAGCAAGCCCTGGGACTAAGCCTCCTCCCATCGATTCCTGATGATCCTTTAGGTCACACTTAGCACTGTTTATTCTTACTGTAGATAAGACCCTGGCCACCTTGTTCCTCCCATTTCTAGTCAACATTAAATTAGAGGCCAGAGGTGGTGGTTCAGGGTGGAGAAAAGCCATCAGGAGATACACTGACAGCAGTAAGAAAGGATGTCCGGGATGAGACAGAAGAATGCAAACAGAACGGCTGCTTACCAGAGGGGGAAACTGGGCAGAGTGAACAGAGGAGCCCTCTGTGTTGTTTCTTACAACTGCATCAGCACCCACAATATTCTCAATAAAAATTTCAGTTAAAACAGAAAAAAAGCATGGCTGACTGAAGCCATGTGGTGTAGAGGCAGAACTGAAGCAGGAGGGATGGACGCTAGTTTTAGAAGGTTCTTGTGTAATAGTTGTTCATTGTAATGACCCTGAGTCACCGACCAAAAAAGTTAGATTCATCATACATTGATTCACCATGCTCTCCTTAAGGAGAGGGGAAGTTTGAACGATACTTCAGAATGATTTACACACAGGAGTTTTTGTTAGGGAAGCTTCTGAACACCCCTCAATGATGAGCAGCTGCTTTATGAGATAACATTAAGGGTTAGAATGAACCTTCCAGTGTATACTAAAATATAATTTATTTAGATACTAAAATATAATTACTTTTGCCCAGATTTGCAGGGAAAAAAGTAATTCATTAACAGATTCATATGATTATCAGGTTGGTAATGACCAGGTTATTTATCTGTATTCCTAATATGAATTGTTCTTTCATGTTTTTAACTAAAATAATAGGTCATGGCTTTTAAAAAGCAGATGTGTTTATAGTGGGTACCAGAGACCATCATAGAAACCCTGGGAGATGCGGTCTCTGAAGAAAAGGAGTGCCAAGCTTAAAGGAAGCCTTAGAAAACTTAAATATTTAAACACATTAACTTTAAACCATCCAGTGACAAATGGAAGGAAGAAATGGTATTTTTTTCCTTCGACAGGCTCATTCTAAGAGCCCTAGAATTTAGAGCTGGAAGGGGCTTTAGCAGTCACCTGGTCTGTTTTAATGAGTTTGCCTTCAGTTTACTCAATATTCTTCTATAATTCGTATCTGTGCCAAGAATTGAATATGTCACCTGGTCTGCATGGCTTTTTTGGCCAGGAAGAATAATCCTAACTTGAAAAATTAAATGTGTTCACTTGGCAGAGTTTCTTATATTTTTCAGGGTATTTGTTAATTTTATTCTTCTTACTGGCTCCATTTTACAGATGGAGATGACCACAGCACTCCATGGTGGTACACCAAAATTTCTCTTGGCATTCTTAAGGGTTTTTGGACAGTTTTATGGAAATCTCAGGGTTCAGAATTCCCAGCTGTACTTAATACCTACTAAAGGTTTTCAAGCATTTTGATTTTATCTTAAGCATTATGGAGCGTGGCTGGGCCTAAGTTTTAATAACCATACTCATAGATGCATTTTAAATATTCCCACATTAGTGTCTCATAATACAAAACTTAAGTCTTTTGTCCATTTAGATTTGCTATAATTCATAGTTAACTTTGAATAAAGCTGATATAAACTTTCCTGCTCCTGAATCAAGTAGGTTATTTTTTTTTAATTGTTCCTGTTGAAAATGTAATTAGTTTTGAAATTTGGTCCTCTGAATGTCCGTGGGGACTGTACGTCCTGATAGCCATGCTGAAGGGAGAAAGTATTCTCTTCTGGTTAGATGTCTGTGCCTCTGTCAGGGAAGGGAAACTGATGTGAATCGCATCTAAGAAATAGGAATTGGTTTTCTGGGTGCTAGAAGCTCACAGTAGATGGAAAAGTAGTAAGAGCCATCGCTTCCAGGAAACAAGGAGCAGATCTTCCTGCTGACTCCTTGGGTGGGAACGGTGCAGAAAGGGCTGGCTGGCAGGAGGGATGTGGCAGAGGGGACTTGTGCCTGGTCCTGTCTGTAACCTGTGAAGTGACCTGCAGCTCCTGGCACTGGCTCAGTTTGACATGATGTGCTTACAGCATCCACACGGCAAGCGGGCCTCCAGGACAACTGGCTGGAGGTGCAGGGGAGGAAAACATCCAGGCGCGGATTTGAACAGCTGCTGGCTGCCTGGAGATCAGCCTCCATGAATCATAGGCCCAGAGAGCTCATCTGTGTGACTGGAGGCTGGCGGTGAGCAAGGAAGGGAGCATGCTTGCAGTTAATACTCTGATGCCCCCGGAGCATTTTAAAGGCATGACAAATTGGCTGGGCAGTTATTAGCATTTCAGTCCATAATGTTCATTGTTTAAAAGCTTTTCCCCCTTCTCATAATCCTAATCTTTTATTTAAAGTAAATGCTGTCCTTCTGCCTTAAAAGCTGACTAAGGTGGCTTTTACTGGACATATCCTTATTTATTGGGGGAGGGGATGTTGAGAGCCAAAGAAAACTTGATCAATTGATTTGAGGCTGTTGGAGGATTGAAATGTTAATGGATTGCTGATCTTAACCAGTGTTTCCAGATTTCAAGGAAAAGTGGACAATGCTTGTTTTTTATCGGAGGAGTTTCAGTAGTCATATGATCTGCACATTAGCCCCGAGGAGCCGCACGCGCAGCAATCTCTGTGAGGAGTCCGCGGAGAGAAGGAACTTCAGAGTGTGTGGGATGTGAAGGTTTGGGACTCATTTAGCCAAGAACTGGTTTTGGTCACGGTCTTAGGTCTGCATAAAAGTTGCACATCGCAGGGAAGTGACAGTTGTATGGCCTTAGATTTATGTGGGTGCAAGTTGGAGGAGGCAGCAGTCATGAGAGCAGAGGGAGCAGCTCTGCTGATAAGCACACGCAGCTCCATATGCTGCCTGCGAGGAGGTGCCCGGCCCCCCCCCGGGCCGGGGCAGGCGAAATGGACCGAACCATCTTGTGAAGCTCCCAAATAAATGCCTGACATGTGGACGATGTGTAGAAATAAGTCTGCAACCACAAACCTCTTTGGGCATAAGTAAATGGAAAGGGGCTTTGGGCTATATAAAGCACAATGTTTATGAACTCCCAGGAATTTACTTATAGTTTGAGTCTCATTATGAACATGACTATGGAAGAACTAAACTGAGCAAGTCAGCTACAAAAATCACATGAGATCTCTTTTATATGGCTTTCGTTTTCTAAATGTGGATGTTCCTATTATGTTTCCCTTGCAGATGCACACACAATGACTGATTTGAGGATGCGTTATGAGCGTTATAAAATCAGCTTGCTAAATAGGGAGTTTTCAGGGGCTTTACAGGAGAGTGCTGGCAAGATGTGATGCTGAGTTTTTGGTTTTTTTTTTTTTTTTAGTGATTATTAATATATGCACCTATTATCAAATTGCACATTATTCCTATTATCTCTGGTATCCTCAGAGAATGTCCCCTGGTGTTAGCTCCTTAATGAAAAGTAAAAATAAACCCTTTTTTAGGGTATGCATGGAGACTGTTGGTCTTCCTAATGTCTTAAAGGTAGTGTGTCATGATTTTTTAAAAAATAGAGATGTTTAAATTTTCAGATTTTCATGTTTTTAAATGACTTTTTCGTGTCTCCTAAAAGAAATGAAAAAAGGGGTGCGGGGAACACCAACAAAAAAAAACAACAGTTGCCGAGTAGCTGTGAAACATTAATATTAGAGAAATTCAGCTTTTAGCATTGGGGTCTTTTTATTATTTTCAACTCTGATTTCATAGCTGAGTTGTATGTAATATGTGACCAATTGTATTACGTGAGTGTTTATCTTTTTTTTTTCTTTTGGCCACATGGAAGTACCCAAAGAAATGGAATGTGACACACCCAGAGAATGAGGCACTCAAGGGGCCTAAGAACTTGAGAAGGCCAAAAGCAGCAGGACCCCCCATCTCAAGGCTGAGCTTTTCCAGTCTAATTGGGGAGCAGAGAGCCACTGAGCTCCTTGGAAGATGAGTTTGAAAGTGTACACAGAGGGGTTGTTCTCCTCTCCTTTGTAGAAAAAGATAAGGAGAATTCTCTCACCTTTGAGATTAGTTGTAGATCCCACTAATTAAAGTCCTCATCGAGGACCCTGCAAAGAAGGGCTGTTTTGCTCTATAGACCAGGAAGGACCTATGTTATTACAGTACATATTTTAAAATTCTTTTTCCTCAATTATTTTAAATTTTGTATTTCACAAATTTTCTAGTTAGAGTTGTCCGTTGAGTTCTAGATTGTACTTGGTTTTGCGTGTGTGTGTGGTGGTAATTTTGGTGCAAGGAGAATCTTTATTATGTTTAATTCCACATGGCACATGGCCTGGAAGGTGGTCTACTGTGGGCAGCTCATTCGTGACCTGCATGTTAAATTGCAAACTTTTCCTAGATTGACTAGAAATTATTATTATATATTTTGAAGAACAGTTTTGTGGTTAAATGGTGATGTTTTTACCTTAAAGAGACCACCTGCCACTGGGCAAAATATGTTATCAAGTCTTACATAAAACTGGAAGACCCTTTCCCCCTGGCCTGCCCCTTCAGTCAGGGGGTTCCATTAATGCACGTTGCTTTGTTTCATGGGGCTGGATCCAAATCCTTCAGTGTACTTTTCACATTTTCAACACTTCTTAGGGTATTTAGCTTCCTAAATTGTTGTCAACGGTTACATAATTATGTTGCAGTGAAGAGTTTTTATAGTTGGTGAGAAACAGACCCCGAATAGGTTTAAAAAACACTCATCTATTTTAACGAATTGAAGTGAATGAATGAGAGTAGAGTCGAAATCCTAGCTAAATGATTTTATTATCAAATACCTCACATCTGTGTTTAATGGGTTGGACCTAATAAGCCTGAGGCGGGGGTCCTTTTAATGATGATAGGAATTGTTTTAGTCAGGTTAAGCTATGCTATGCTGACTGTCAAACCAGTGTTAAGATCTCAGTGGCTCAGCCCACAGAATGCCTTTGCTCGTTCTTGTGAAATCTGCTACAGGTCTAGTATCTCTCAAATATAGCTCCCTTCTGAGCAGTGGCCCAGGGATCCAGGCTGCTGTCATCGTCTAGCTACCCCTGCCATTACACATGCTTCTAGGTCACCACAGTAAGGAAAGGCTAGCCGGCTGTCACACATCAGCTTTTAAAAGCTTCAGACTGGAAGGGAGGCGCATCATCTTCCCTTACAGCCCATTGGCCAGAACTTGTCACGTGGCCTGCCACATGCAGAGGGGTAGGGGTGCTAGGCAACATGGAAGAATACACGGTATTCTCTGAGCAGCAAACCTCTATGCCACAGGCATATTTGCCCCTCTTTCTTTCTTCATCTCCTTAAGGCTCACTGTGCACAGAAATAAACCAGGTGAGGCTTAGTCCTGAAGCATAGAACATAAGGAGTTAACCGTTCCTTAGAGCAGTGGTTCTCAAAGTTTGATTGCCATACCAGTGCACCAGCCTCACCTGGGAACTTGTGAGAAACAGATTCTTAGGCCCTACCCCAGACCACCTGAATCAGAAACTAGAGGTGGGGCCCCGAAATCTGTTACAAACTTGATGCGTGCTAAAGTTTGAGAACTGCTGCTCTGGATGAATGGACTATCTTTACCATCTGTTAACTGATGATTAGTGAATCAGCCCTGAAGTGCTCACACGCACTTACTTGCTAGTGTATTTGTGTAGTAAACGAACGCTCAGATGTGAGGGCATACATATTAACAGCAAGCACTTCGAGGGTTTGTACTGTGTGTTCCAGACGGCGTTGAAGCACTTTACAGATTAACTCGTGTCTCACAACCACATGAAATAGGTGTTATCATTGTCTCCATCTTACAGATGAGAAAACAGAGGCAGAAAGAGGTTCCATCGGTGTCTAAGGGCAGTGCCAGAAGTCAGGCCACTTACCCCAGCTGGCAAGTGGGAGAGGCAGGATTCGAACCTGGGCAGCGTGGCTCCCGAGTCCACTCCTTAACTGCTGTGCGGTTCTGCTTGCTGAGCTTAGGGTGATAACCCACCAGGCTCTGCAGTAGTTTTTCACTTTTTCTTGAATGGAGACAGACTGTCAGAATTAGCAGGAAGTATGGTGTGTCGGTGGCAGTTCACATTACAAATTAAGTCCGCTCACCACCAGCTTCATTCGTTGGTGGTTTACGTGTGTGGTGGGCTGGTTGAGAGTGTTGGCCAATCCTGGAGATGCATGGCTAGGCAGCAGTTGCCCAGTCATTTAAAACTGAACAATAAATAGAATGGGGTTGTTAGGGGTAGAACGGAGTTGCTCGAGGGAAGTATTTTCTCAGAGTGAGCTTGTTCAGTCGCATCAGAAGAACATTTTCTTCAGTTAACCTGGTGTGTGAGCCTCAGGCTTATGGGAGAAGCCTGTTCTCACCCTTCCCTTTTGATTCGTCTCGTTTCTCTCATTTTCCATCATTATCTGCCCTCTCTGAGATGCTCATCTGGGGCAGGATCCTGTGAGACAGTCTGAAGAAGGTTTCTGTTAAGTTTTTATGAGCAGGACTTGAGTTTTAATAGGCAAAATGTGTTTTTCCCTCCAAGAAAGTTAACAAGAGGGTTCTACCTCTTCACTTGGGAAATTCGGGTAGAGTTAGATGTGATTTAATCTTTTGAATTTTGAACTGATTTGATTGAAAAGGATTTTCCAAATGACATTGAGAACTACTTTCCAAGCAGTTCTTTTTCCTTGCATCCTTTAAACATTTTTAATTATTAACTGCATTTTCTTTCTCACAGGTGAGCTATTATTTGTTGTTATTTAGGTGTACTGTGCTGGCCCATGCATTCCCTTGCCTTCTTTGTCTCTTGTGCTCAGCAGACTAGAACTGAGACGGCTTCTTGGCAGCTCTGCCCAGGACGGTACCAGCTTTGAGTCTAGGTAGAGGATAAAGATAGCATCGCCCCTTTCGGTTTTCATGTTGGCTAAGAACAGCTGCTATGCTTTGTATAGCTCTGAATGCAACATTTCATTTCAGAATTGCTGAAATTTTTTGTTTTCTGTAAGCCAAGGCTTAACCACGGGGTTTTCACATTCAGGCTTAGAGTCTAGCATTTTCCTTTGAGAAACAGTTCCTTGTCTAAGAGTTGAGTAATTTAAGAGAACAAAGACGGTGGAGGGGAGAGAGTGGAGGTTATTTGCCTCTGTTTGAAAGATCCAGTTCCTTTCGTTCTCCTTCATCACTTCCTTTCCCATCATCACTTCAGATGGTTTCATGTGCTTACGTACTTTAACAGAGGTGTAGATAATGGAAGTAAATCTTGAATCAGATCTAAACAAAAGAAAGAACTGACCTAAAAAAAGAGCAACTGAACTCACACTAATTGAATCACAGAGCCTTGCTTGCAGATTTGCCCAGACCAGCTTGCCCTGGGAGAAAGGCTGGGACCCCATGCTCATGATGGGCTGTGTGCCTCTTAAGAGCGAAGTCCTGCGAGTCCCATGTGGTGTCCCAGTGGCATTCTGCACAGAGCTGCATCTGGGTTAGAGTGGCAAAGTTCAGCCTTAAAAAAAAGTGAAAGCCATTTTGGGTTGGGTGTTTGGAAAACGTTCTTTCTCCTCTGGGAGACCTGGTGCCCTTGTTGTTTGTAAAGAGAATCCACTTGTTTACTGTTTAGGAGAGCAGCTACCTGCGTGAACTGGGCATCTGTTGGAAGAAACATTAACAGGCTTGCCTCAAATAGCAGGAATAAAAGGTGCAACCATTTGAAACAACATGGTTTTCCTCCCTTCTCCTGAGCCAGCCATTCAGAGTAGGAAACAGGATGCCAGACTCACCCTGAGTAGGAGGAGAGGGTTCCAGGGGGCCACCTCCCTGCACCCTGAGCCCATTTTTGTTCCAGAGCACCTTGAGACCCTGTGGTTGTAAAAACCTAAGCTAACTGAGAGCCCCCCCCCCCTTTTCAGCTTCTTCATCCCTGGCCATGGGGAGGCCTTAATTGTCACTGACTGCCACTGTGCTCCTCCCACCAGCTCTCTGGGGTCCTTTGCTCCCAAAGCCATCAGTTCCCCTTTTCTCTTCCTCCTACTCACAGCACATGACCAGCTGCCTATTTTCTTGAGATTACTAATCAGTAAAATACACGAATACCTACTGTGTGCTCAAGATGAAGACCATCTGACCATGAGCTTCCCTGAGCACCCCCTCAAGTCTTCTTTTCATTACTTTCATCTTTCCAGACTCAGAAGGGTTATGCCCCTTCATTGCTAATGTTTTCACATTTATTTGGACCCCACACACATTCTCCCCCTTCCTGGGGACCTCGTTCAAAATCTACCAGACCTTATTCCTATCTTGGCACCTTAAAATGGGTGTGCCATCCTGGACCTTCTTATCTGTGAGCCTCAACTCACCTAGCTCAGGCCTTAACTCTCTGTGGCGGGGACGATGCCACGGGCATTCATTAGCTCCAGTTTCTTACCAGTATACTAATAATCCCACAGTACCAAGACTTTCTCTTCGGATTTCTCTCCTGTTCTTCACTTTCCGAGTGTCTAAAATGAAGTTAGCCCAACCCCCTTAACAATCACTGTTCTGGTGCCCCCAGGAAATCTAGCCTGTGGCAAGAGTGACTTACTCCTTAGCTTCCTCTGCGCTTTCCATTGTATACCGGCCTGCCCCCAGGTCTCTGCAGTTCTTTGAAAGGTGTTCAGGTTTACCTTTCCCTCTCTATTTCCTTTGTTCCCATTTCTAGCCAGGTCTTTCTCCCTTGCAGTCCCATACCATGTTCCAACAGGTTTTCTTAAAACTGACATCATCTTCTCATGCCTTCACGGAGCCGACACCTATTATCCCAGCGTTCCCAGCTCTCGTAATTTGCCTCTATGCACCCTCTGTAACCTGGACCTGGTTTCTAGCTTCTCGTGGTCCTTACCTCTGATACCCCTCTCACTTATTCAGTCCAGTGTTTTTTCTGGACTGAAAACGAGTATTGCGTAGACAACGCTTAACTCTCTTACTTCTTCACGTTTTCCTTTTTTCTTTCAGCCAAGCTGGGTGGTGAGCTCTTGAAACTACCCCCCCACACACACCCCCTGCCATCCTCCCAAGTCTAGGAGTAGAGCAACAGTTAACTGATTGAGATAACTGACAAATGCATTTTTATCATCAAGAAATATTTGAGGGCCTTAAATGGAATACCCCCCGGAAAAAAAAATCATTTGAAGGGAGATCACAGGTCCCATTTGTTTATTTTTTCAGAAAGGCTTTTTTGTTTTCACTTTCTTGGTTGTTTTTTTGTTTGTTTTTGTTTTTTTTGAGCTGAGCCATCCTGCTACCTGTTGGCAGCTCAGCGGCAACTCAGCTCAGGCCGGGACTTAAACTGCTGTTGCTCAGAGCTCGCACTCTTGGGCGAGCTCTTAACCAATTGAGCCACTCGGCTGGCCCTGTTTTCACTTTCAAATAACGTATGAGAAAACAAGGATAGATGCCCCCACCCAAACACCTTTTTTTTTTTTTTAAGATTTTATTGGGGAATTGAGGGAGGGAACAGCATTGGGGAATCAGGGAAGGGGAACAGACAAGTTGCCGTCCTTTTGTTCTTCAGTCTAGTTGTGGAGGACATCGCTTTAGTGGCCCATGTTGGTATTGGGATTATTGCGCTCTTCCCGGGTGAGGCAGATTCGGTCTGCCGTTGCCGGCCATTGGACGGTCGCTCACGGCAGCTGGGCCAGCCACTCACACTGGCTGCTGGCCACTCACGGTAGCTTACTGCAGCCCACTGTAGCTCCATTGCAGCCTATGCTGTCACCAGCGACTCACGGCAGTCCAGTTCCAGGTCGAGCTGTTGTTCACCATCTTAGCTGTAGAGGGTGCAGCATCACTGGCCCATTTGGGATCCGAACCAGGGCCCTGCTGCTCAGAGCTCGTGCTCCCAAGCCAACTTTTAATGCACCACTCGGCCGGCCCCAAACACCTTTTAATCAAACTTTTTCCACTTCCCTGGTTGTGACTCTTGAATTTTATAGTTGATATAATTCTCCTTTTTATAGCCAATTTATTTTATTTGTGCATTACAATTTAAGTAAGAACTTAGGTGCATAGAGGACTCAGTTTTAATTCTTGGTTTCTATTTAAAAGGCTCACTAATGCCTCTCTTACCTTTTGTTAATTGCAAAACAAACATCCTCCACAAGACCACACACTATTCTGGGACCCCTTTAAGATTCCCAGGAATTGCTAGTGCTTTGGCCAGCCACATTTACACCTATACATGGATTACAGAAAACCTCCTTGTTGCTTTTGATGGCCTAGAGATGGCGATAATATGCATTCAGGAAGTTTTAACCTAATCGTCGGCATCAAGCAACTAACTCTTGTTAGTCTTCTAACAGTTATTAGAATATTATTCCTGGAATAATGGAACAAAACAAAACACAGAAACACAATGACATAGATGGGACTCACAAGAATCCCCCCTTCTTTTCTGTAGGATGAGTTCTGTTCTAAAATTATAACTGTTTATAGCAAGCATTGGGAGATGGTTGAGGAGATTGATTTCACGAACTTTGATTGAGTTATTGCCATGTATGTGTCAGGTACTATTTAAAGTTAATTACATGGTTGATCTTGTCTTCACAAGAAAAGGAAGGTTTGAAAGTCTGATCGAATTTATGGGCTCTACCCCAAAAATGAATATCACGTAAATTTTACATACAGTTTCACAGGTGTGACTCTTGTAGTTGTCTGTAGAGCCTGAGCATATCAACCCTTAACAGGTGGCCCATAACAGGCTCATATTTACAGAATGAACTAAGCAAATACCTACTGTGTGCCAGGCACTTAGCTATGACTAGATATAAGTTGTGGGGGGAAGAAGGGAACAGTTTCACATCTTAAGGAGTGCAGTTTGATTATTTTCTTTCTTGTATACTTTAAAAAATAATTTTAAATTACAAATATCAAGTTTACAGTGACTTTAAATTATACTTTTATTTTTTTGAATACGCCATATTTCAGTGACACTTCAGGGTGCATCTTCCAGCCTTTATCCATAGATACATTATCATAACATAGAATGCGTAAATGTACTGACTTGCTTTTTAAACTTGATCTAACTTTAAAAACATTTTCCTGTGTTTTTACACATTGACCTTGGTGTTGAGGTGGGACCAGGCCTGAGCAGGTTTTGGGTAGATGGGGCAGGGTGGTAATGACTCACCCTAGAAGTCAGTCTGTTTAGGAACTGTCCCTCTATTGTTGGTTTTATGGGTTATTTCCCTTTATACATTGAAACTCTGATAAATACTAGGAAGAATGAAGAATCATAGCAAAGGAAGTTACTTCTTGGATCAGCTTATGATCCCTTCCCCCGCCTGCAGGTAAAACCATACTAGATCACCTTTATTCCTGCCTTAAGGCTTAACAACTCCAGGAAGCAAACAAAATAAGGATTACAGCCCAGAAACCCAAGATTACTGGAGAAAGAAGAAATATCGACCTGTGCTGTCCAGTGCAAAAGCCGGACAGCTGCTAGCCA
Organism: Hipposideros armiger; assembly: GCF_001890085.2. Lineage (NCBI taxonomy): Eukaryota > Metazoa > Chordata > Mammalia > Chiroptera > Hipposideridae > Hipposideros > Hipposideros armiger. Next base: position 356,292 of record NW_017731824.1, read on the forward strand.
CGTGTAACTATTTGAGTTTGAAGTAAAACTTAACTTACATAAAAATGTAAAATTTAGTTACTCACATTAGCCTCATTTCAAAAGGCTGGAATGGTCACGTGTGGCTAGTGGCTGTCGTATGCGACATCACATACAGAGAATGTTAGAGAATGTTTTCATCCTTACAGAACTCTCAGCTGGACAGCATTGCTCCAGAGCATATCAATTTTATAAAGTGTTTTAACTCAGTAACTAACATGTTAGGAAAAGTGAGAGAAAGATGGATTTTGTTCTCTATATTTGGTAAAGTTTTGTGTAGACTTGTAACTTTCAGTTAAAGCTTTTTAAGCACTTTCCCCCACACTAGCTGCTTATCCTGGTCAATTTTCATTAGCAGGGCCTGATTTGACAACGATATGTACATTTATATGGCTACGTATGCGGGGTCTTCCATAATCACAAGTGTTTCATCTCCCGGCGCCTGGGAGCCCCGGGCCTCCTTTCCCGCCGCCTCCAGGACCCCGGCTCCTTCTCATCTGCTCCTTTCTGTGGACATTCGTAGGTTTTCTTTTAAACAGAACTCGTCTCTTAATCCTGCTACTGCACAACCAGCCTCTTCCTGCTGTCTTCCCTTTATTCTCTGCTATGGGGAGTTTCTTCTGTATCTCCGTGAACTTGCCTTGCTGCCCATTCTGTTGCTAATGCAGGAAGCCCAGTGTCTCTGTCACCCTCATTCCTCACAGCAAGGTGGGTCTCTTGGTGGCATTTTTTGGATCCTTAGACAGTGTTGCAGTAGCTTCCTAACTGGGTTATATACCTCCAATCGTCCACCTTTTAAACTGCTGCCCAGAACTTTCCAAATATGGATATGATTATTTCATCCCAGGGTTAAAACAAAAGTGGGGGACCCTTCAGTGCGTTCCCATGGCCACAGGATGAAGTCCGTCCCTGTGAGATGGAACCCTGACCTCCGCATAATTACGTAATTTTGCCAGCCCCGTCTTTGCCACTTCCCCCACCCCTCTTCCTCCTTTCGTACAATGTGCTGCTGTAGTCGGGTCTCCTGGGGCTCTGTTTTCATGGGCCAGAAACGTAAGGCAGAATATGTGCAGTTCAACACGGGATTGCCACTTTTTTCTTTTGCCAAGTAAGGACATTAAAAAACAGTCTCCACCATCTTACTGTCTTTATCATCTCATTTTAAAAGGGGGTATTTTAACCTAAAAAAAAAAAAAAAGAATTCAGCATTGTGAGGATCTCAATAAATTTTTCCACTTCACTGGAGAAGGGTGAAAACAGGCATTTAGGAACTAATGTTTTCGCTACCCTGCTCCATCCAGATGTACCTCTTCTGTGTCCATGCTGTCCCACATGCATTCCCTTCTAACTGGAATGCCCAGTCTTCTGAGAGCTGGATCTTCACGCTCAGGTTTGCTTTTGCCCTACTGCCCTCATGCTTGATGACTTACCCCTGGGGAGCCCTGCAGCCCTTAGAGGGTTTGACTCAAATACATTTTTCCCTGGCTTGGAATTTATCTCTTTGTGTCATGTCTCCTCTATCTCCCCAGCCTGAGCGTCAGCCTTTGAGGCCAGGAGCTCTGTCTCTCAGCTCTGGTGGTTCTCACAGCTGGAACATTAGTAGACGAATGTCCGAGAATGATCATCTTATTTCAAGTCTTCACACTGATACCAAATCTTGCCCTATGTAAACATAAAATAGGGTACAAAAGTAGTATAGAACATCTTAAGCGACTAATTTTAACTCCTTGCAGAGAATGCATATTTCTCTGTGCACTCTCCTAAACTTGGATTTGAGCATACTGAAAGCAGCAGGGGTGGCTGTGGACCTCACACTGAGGAAACTAAGGAGAACACGCATTTGTGAAATGAAACCTGTTTGGTGGCCGAAGCCATAGGACTGATAAGTGCGAATAGGCTGTGCAAGTTTTAAGGCCTGGCAACTCTGATGGGTTAATGTGTCCCTTTGTTCTCTTTCTACAAGCTAAAAAAAAAAAAATTAAAGGAGCATTTGCCTAATGTTGTGAATGAGAATAATATTTGACTACAAATTCGGGTTGTACAGAAGATATGAGCAGCATGGTTCTTTCAAAATATTTATGTAAGATAGGTAGAAGCAGAATTGCTTCTCATATCTGTCTTCCAAACTCTCAACCCATTAAATAAATCTTGGCTAGTCGGGTAAAAAAAAAAAAAAAAAGTCATCCTCACAATTAGTAGTTTCTTGTGGGTGAAGCCTTGAAAGGATTATTCTTGCCTTGTCCAGAGCACAGCATTAGGGGTTAACTACACGGACTAAAGAGACACTAAGGTTTTTTTCCTTACATCCTGCATACAGCATTTTCACAGTGGCCAGGTAGCAAATGGTTGTATAATCTGTTAGACCCTTTTTCCCCCCTTAGGAAAATTCTGTTTCCAGATTGGGAACATGCCAGGATGTCACTGACCTCTGATAGAGTTTATGGAAAAGTGTCAGTTACAATTCCAAACCTGTTAAGCAGCCAGGGCCACTCTCTTGAGTTATATTTTGAACTCTGTGTTTTAGTTGTGGGGCCGACAGAGCATGAAATTGGGTTTGTGTGAACATGTGCATGCCTGAGTGTAGTGGACGGCTTTTTCTTTCCAGAATTGTAATGAAGCATCTTAAAGGGCTTTGAAAAAGTTTCCTCGGGCATATTTAGTGAGCTCGGTAGATGCCGTGGTTTCGCAAGTTTTCTACTTTCTTTGTCTGTACAGGTTGTTCCTGACTTCATGGCTGGGAGGAATTGAGGATGTTAAAGAGTGCTTGCCGTTTGGCCGGTGGGGCCAAACCGGTTAGCTGGCTCCTGTTCTCAGATGGGCCAATGACAGTGCCAAGTCCTGTGGCTATAGGAGAGGGGCCACACAGAATGCAACACGCTCCGTTTTGCATGGAGACAGCATGGCTGCCCCCTCTGCACACCCTCTGTTACTCTATTATCTAGCCTTATTTTAAAAAAGATCCTAAAAATATCAGGTCCGTTTTGGAGTACTGGCACAGAAATTGACCTTGTGGGTTTAATCTGTAACCTGGTTTCTCTCGCTCAATCCCACCATTTTCTCCATAGCCTTGCATCTACTGTCATTAGTCCATCGTCTTTCTCCCACCCAGCCTTCTTACATCTGAAATGGTGAGGGGTTAAAGGGTACTTAGGCAAGGACGTTTTTCTTTTCTTTCATTGATTCTGGAAAGATTCCTTATACTCCAGAAAGGAACACTGGGGGACAGTTTTAAACATCCGATCTTATCCTCTGAACCCCTTAACCTCACAGATGCTGGTGTGATGCCAAGACACCAGCATCTATCTTGGTGAAACTTGGGCCTTGAATGGCAGGGAGTCAGGGTCTTCTGCCCTCATGTGTGAACTCCCTCTGGCCAGCCCATCCCATAGTGGCACAGGGTCCCACAACTGCCTGGATTAAGAAGTGAAGTTTGCTGCTATTCTTAGTCCTGGATGGATATTCACAGGAATGGTCATAGCATTAGGAGGTGGAAGTGCTTTGGACACTGGACCTAAAAACACACAGGTGTTCCAGTACAGTTGACTCGTACGCAGACTCAGGCCTGGGAGGGACGTCAGAGATCCTGGCCTCATCCCTGCAGATGAGGGGGTCAGTGTGTTCCCAGCCATTTGCTTATGCAAGGAAGCACGTGGTGTCCTGTCCTGTGTTTGAGTGGTTAAAGGGTGTTATTAAATGCTGGTGAATTATTTTCATAACAGTAGCATAAACTCAGCTTTACTTGAGCCACCGTAACTAACTTCTGGGGTATGTGGACTTTGATGAAGATAGCACTTGCGTTTGCTGCAGACAGAAAGTAAATATGTACGTGAGCCCAGAAACCGAGCTCTGTTTCTTAGAAGTGGCCAAGTCTCTCCCACACCGAGGCACGGGGAGTGCTGGTACATTGGACTTGGAGACCTTTTAAAGTTGAAGCTGAAATGGATGCTGGGTAGGTGTTGCTTGGGCATCGTTCCAAGGTTCTGGAGGCCAGTAATATTTTAAACAAGTCAAACAGCCCCTCTAGGCGAGCTGCAGGAAATCCAGCCCTTGGCTTCATGCTGCTGCATGGTCAGCGGGAGATAAAAGTGTGGACTGTTGGAGGCAAGGCCCCTCCTATCAGTGGATGGCAAACTGTTAAGGGAAGATAAAAGGAGAGAGCAGGGACGTTCTTTGTGAACAACAGGAGGGTGCCTTTATCACAGGCATTCAAGTAAAATGAAGGGGTGAGCAGGAGATCCTCAGCTTTATGATTGCAAGTGTGTTGAAGGACTCTATTTGAGAAGCAGGACATGGTTTCACAAATGCACTAAAACAGTTTCCTGTCATGAAAATATTGGTAGAAGCCCGCCTTTTTTTCATCGAAAACAGTCCATTTGACTGGGAGTGTTTGCCTTATATACTGGTGAAGTAAATGGGCTTTAGCTTGGGTTTCCAAAGCTTTGTGCTCCGGAGGTTTTCTCCTGTGGATGTGTCTGACCCGAGGGGACCCGGTGGAAGTGCCAGGCTGTCTCTGGGCTGAGTGGATGAGAGAGCAGCCCCTCACTGTGGCCGTGTACCCCGTTTGCAGCGCAGGCTGTCACTCTGACACCTGACTGAACTCTGGACCTGTCTTGCTGGTGTTGGCCTCTCCCCTTTTAGACTGTCCTTCCTGTTCTTTGTAACGTAGGTGTGTGTGGGGGGGTGAGGGGCTTTTAGGAGCTTGCAAATGGGTTGTATGTCTCTTGTGGGGGGTGAGTTGTAAAATGGGAACCCACATTGAAGAGCCTGGGCACAGTCACCCTGTGTGAGCTTAGTCAACACGCAATGGGACAAACGTGCTTTGGGCACAGGATGCTTGTTTCAGGCCCTGCTGGACCAGGGCGCTTGGCCCTTTGCGCTGGTCCAGCCGCAATAGCGGCAGCAGTTAGACACTTCAGGGTGTCCCGAAGTCCTCCCCTCAGCAGGTTAGGAGAGAAGTATCAAGAGGGCCTGAGTGCTGCAGACTTCCTCCAGGGCCCCGCCAGCCCCATGCCCCTGCCTTCCTTTCAAGGTGCCTTTGCTCATCAGCGTTATTTATTAGTGCTGGGGGTGGGGACAGAAACCTGCCCCATGGGCCACCTCCCTCCCAACGCCCCATCCTGCCCTGCAGTAGATTTTGGGTTTTGCTCCGTTTACTTTAAGAAAATCCATTGGCTTGCTGGTGTTTTTGGTTGGTTGGTTGGTTGGTTGGTTTGCGATAAACACTTATCAACCACTTACATCTTGGAGTATTTGTTTTCTTCGTAGATATAGTAGTGAATAATTTTCTTAGAGGCAAAATAGAGGGGAACAAGGTCATCCATTAGAAGGCACAGAGGCAGGCCATCAGCTCCTGGTCAATTCACTGAGCACAGTCATTCTCAGCTGATGGTTCGTAATGTCTGGTTACCCACTGTGAAATTTTGACCACAGCTGACCGCTTTTCCAGTGGGCGAGGAAAGATGTGATCTCCTTCCACTGCCTTCTCTGAGCTGTTAGGGTAGAAGCATTTCGAGCAACACTGTCTTTCACAAGCTAATTTGGGTTTTATAAGGGCTGCCCTGCTGAATTGCCCTGAATCCTGGCAATGTAAAACCCAGATGCTAGGTTAACCACCTGCCTTGGGGTACTTGGCTTGCTTGCATCCAGCTCCTTCTCCCGGGAGAAGTAGAGAATCCTGTTTCTGCAGCTGCTGACCCTGTACCTCGGCATGTCAGAAAGGCCAGCCTCACAACCTTAGGGCCTGTGAAAGAGTTGCAGGATATTGCCTAAAACTCGCAGCAAACTGCTACTGAACTTTACTCCAGCTTCTTCCCCTGAGCTGTCAATGTGACTGAAGGCACTGAGCTCCACTTCAGAGTCCTGTCCAAACAGCCCCAGTGCTATGGTCCAGTGCCTGAGAGTCTGGGCGAGTTACTGGGTGTCAGCTGCGCTGTGTATCAGATTCTGCCGCTGGGCGGGACGAGGTGTGGGAGAATCGGGAAGAGGGAACCTCCTGTGGGAGCCAGCAGTGCGAACTTCCTTGATGAAGCAAATGCAAAGCCGACCAGGATTTGTTTCAGTGGAGAGCTGAAGCTGGAGGGGTTTTATTTCCTGCTTGTCACACAGCATTTTCTACTCCTTACTGTTGATGGATTGCATTTGTGATGAGCTACATTATATTTCTGTTTCATTGCTAAGCTTAGGGGCTGGAGCAGAAAAATGTCTAAGGTCATCAAACTGGTCCCTGCCCTCAAAGCATTGACAATCCAGTGGGGGCGGGGGGGGGGGGGGGGGGAGCTCATGAGTGAATCAGGGAGTTGGAGAGAGCTGCCTAGCGGCTAAATGAACCAGATTGTTGTGGGGGTAAAGAGAACAACATCAATAGCTCGTCCTGCAGGGTGCTGTGCCATTTGTAAAGTGTTGCAATAAGTGTTCCCTTGATTGATTTCTGTGCTATAAGGCGTGGAGGGCAGGTATTACTGGCTTCATTTTCTGGATGAGAGCACTGAGGCTCAGAGACTTGGAGTTGCTCCATTGGTGGCAAGCGGAGTTTCCAGTCCAAGATTTAAGACTCTGCGTCATGTGCTGTTTAAGTTACACTACCGTGGTTTATTCTCCTGGTGCTTGCTTTGGAATCTCACGGTATTATGAAAAAGGGACCGCCCTCTTAAAAGCACAGAGTCTGGATGTGAGAAGAATGATCTGGTTTGGTCTCCCACTACTGCAGGACCCTGTGCTTGAATACTCCCAGGGGCAGCAAGCTTATTACCGTCTGGGGCCTCATTCTATTTGGGGGCGGCATTAGTTGTTCAAAGCTCTGGTTGAGAGAATTATGGAGCCCCAGACCTGCTTCCTTGTGCCTCCTGCCCAAATTGTATTTCTGTCGTGGTGGGCACACGAGAAGAGTGTACCCCTCTTCCGTGCACCAGGCCTCCAGGTGTTCGCAGCCCGCCTGGCTTGTCTCCAGTTCTTTCTCTTAGATGGGCTGAGCATCTCTAGTTCCTTCAGCCATTTCTTGTTTCACTCTGACTTGGTTTCTCAATCTTCTAGTTTGCTAACCGCCCTTCTCTAAATGATTTTTCAATGATCCTTTGTGGTGCAGCAGAAAGTACAAGAATTTTGACCCTGCCCCTTTAAGAGCTACATAATACCCAGCAAATAATCTAATCATTGCCTTATAAGATTTGGGGAAGAAGTAGTTACATGTAAAGTGCCTAACACATATTCTGGCCTAGAGTTTATGTCACAAATAGTTAATATCCCCCCTAGTTATTGGGGAAGGGACATGTAATTGGATATGCACTGGACTTCTGACATTCTCTGACTTAAATCCTGTTTTCTATTTTAGCAGTAGCCTTTTTTTCTGTTTTGAAACTCCTGGGCCAAGGTATGATTGGAGGCCTCTCCCCACCCTTTCCTGATAAGCCAGCAGAGGAGATCTTATGGTAGGGTGGGGTCAGCACTGCTAATCCCCTGCAGGGCACTCTTCCTGCCTTAGGGGGAAGACCCTGCCTGCCCCCTGGGTAGGTGAGGGTGCAGTGGGCCCTCTGCCCAGCAGCAGTGCTCCCTGATTAGGCCCCCTTGGCCACCCACTTCCTTTCTCACCAGCTTCTTCACGCAGACCAAAGAACCATGCAGGTTCCTGCTAAATTGGGCACAAAGGTGATGAAAATACCAGGTCCTGGTGGTCCGGCAGCAAAGCAGTGTTTAGGGAAAGACTGGCTCACCTGGGGAGAGTGACAGGGTCCCCTCCCAAAAGAGCAGGCTTGGATAACAAATGGCTGCCATGTGGCCTCTCTGGTCTGGCAGCAGTTAGATCCTGTCGTAAGACGGGCTCCCAGGAGCAGAGCTGCAAGGAGTGTAGTCAGCTTCTTCACAGTCTTATTTACTGACAGAAAAGCTTATAATCAGGACGTTGCCCCATTTCCTCCTTCTCAAGAAGCCACGAGCCTGCAGAGAGATGCAGGAAGAAGAATGGGGTATCATAGGATGGTTTTATCTAGCATGCACCAGAAAATCTCTCCACCTTTCCAGCAGTTCATATTTTAAATAGTACATTTAATCTGACTTAATAAATTTGGTAAGCAAGAACCCCATGTTCCTAGTCAATACATGCCTCCCTGCTGACATTGTGGGGGTGTGATGTAACAATTAAAATGTCTAAGTGACTTTTAAGAGAGAAACTGCTTCTGGCGTGGAAACTGTCACTCTCGTGAAAGCCCCTCCTTCCCCCCTCACTTGACTGAACATTAAAATGTTCCTTTACCTAAGGACCGGGAACATGCCTTTTGAAAAGTCGCACCAGCAGCTCGTAGTCCTGGTACCCACTGGGTGGCACCTGAGACATAATCAGGAAGGGGCAGTCGTGCTGGGCTGCAGGAATGATCTCCCTTTGACTTTTCCTCCTCCAGCCATGAGTCCCAGTAAGAGACAAGCCGCGGTAGATGGTGAGGTGGTTCTGAGGCCGTGGGGAAACCATAGGTAGGGTTGCTTTCCCTCGGGGTTATCCTCCTCTGCTCTTCCTTCTCACCTGCCCCTTGTGGTACACTTACTGCCCAGGAGCAGCAGAGAAGTGGAGAAATTTGGGGGGACCATGAGTTTGTCCAGGACCGCTGGAAATTCTGGCCAAAGGGCTCAACTTGGGAGACCATCCCACAGCACCCTCCAAGGAGCTTTCCGCGAGTGGCACAGCGTGGTGAGCCCTTTTGCTGGAGAGATTTGGGGCTCTAGGGCTGCGAGGAGGCCGGCGGGTGAGTGGTTTTGTTTCCAGGCTGGCCCTGCCCTGTCTGACTCTCACATCCAACACATACTGTTCCTGAGGAAGCTAAAACAGGCCCTGCATAGATGAATCGCCCCTCGTTTATTTATTATTTTACTGGGCTGAACAAAGCTCAAGTTAGAACCAGCACCTTGATTTTTGCTCTAGGGATGTAATAAACCAGTCTTTCCTGAATCCTCACAGAAGGAAGGTTTTTCAGGGAGTTCCTTGGATTTCTTTCACCTTTCTTCCAGAATTCTTTGAAAAGACGAGCCCCCTGGAGCCCCAGCGGAGTTTCTGAGGCAGCAGGTCTGGGGTGAGGCCTGAGAACCTCTTTTTTTCTTTCATTTTATTGAAATGTAATGACACATACAGCACTGTGTAAGTTTAAGGTGACTTCCGTGTATTGAGAATCTGCACTCCTAAAAATGGTCCACGATGCTGCTGGATGAGATGCTACTCTTTGGGGTGGCTGTGTTGGCGGGTCAGTGGCGGGTAACTTCTCATTCACCAGATGAGACTGTTTGTAAGGTGTTTGCTTAGTTTTTGATCTGTGCAGTTCTGCCTACTCACTCCCACCATCTATGCTCCCCATCTCCTGCCCCCCACTGCTTCCTATACACACACCTGGTTGGAACCCCAGCACCTGAAAGTATAGGCTCCCCCATCGGAACTTGCTCCCGCGTTAGGTCTGCATTTCATTTCCATGAAAGCAGAAGTGACTGGAGCACGCAGGTCACTGCCGAGCTCGGGCTCACGCGTGCTGGTGGGTCAGTTGATCCAGTCCTCAGCTAGGACTGGGCTGCTTTCTGGTCCTCTGGCCTGATGGGTGTGGAGTCCCCCTTCCCTTTGTTCCGCAAGGGCCCTGAGTGAGTGGCTGTAAACTTTTGCCCTGTGCAGCGAGCTTTTTAGTCTGAGGTAAAAGTCCAGTCCTGCCTCCTGGCACAGAGAGGAAGGCAGAGGTGAAGGCGGGAGCAGAGAGCTCCTTTTTCCTGCCCAGAAACAGGCAGAAATGGGAAGGCCGGGCGCTGAGCAGCCTGGAGGGGCAGGAGTGACTCAGTGTGATTGTTCGAAGTCAGAGAATGTGACTGAGGGGAGTGCATCTGTTCTCTCAAGCCATGTGCCAGGAGTTGCACATTTTGTCCAAAGAAACTTAACAGAGATGAGAAATTGGATTTACTTCGCTCTACCACCATGGTCTTGGGGCAAGTTTCTTAACCACGAAACCTTAATTTTCTCATCTGTACACCCTCCTAGAGTGTTTGTTATACAGATGAAAGCGTGTGGATTCAAAAGTGTTAGCTGCTGCTACTACTGCAAGGGCTCCAGAGCCTGGGGTCAGGGAGAGTCAGGGAAGCTGCTTGTGGAAGTGGCCCCTGAGGGAGGAGGGGGGGGGGAATGCAGGCCGACGAGCTGGGGGAAGACATTGAACAGGAGGTAACAGTGGGGACTGGCGGGCAAGAAAGCCAGAAGGTAAACTGAGGCCAGAGCATTGGAGGGCTTTGGGTGGCAGGTTAGAAAAGTCTGACCATTTCCTGTAGTCTTGAGACAGAGATCAGAAGACGACCCAAGTGGAGACCCACAGACCTGGTTTTGGGTCCCAGGGTTGCCACAGTCCCTGCTCCTCCCCTCCACATTCTGCAGTCTTCAATGTGGGCCCGAGGTGTGTCTCCCCCCTTAGTGGTCCCTCCTCTCCCAGGGGGGAGATCCAGAACTGGCCGGAACAGCTCAGTGCACCCGACTGTTCAGGGCCTGCTCACGTGCTCTGTGTGACCAAGTCCATGTCAGCAAGTGGGGAGGGTGACTTGCATGGGTTGCCGCCCTATCCAAGGCACAGACTGAACCCTAAGCCAAGAAACACATCAACTTCCTGGAACTCAGAGCCGTCATCACAGCTGTCTTAGCCTTCAGAGCACACGCTAGGCCGTCCTGGTTAGAGGAGACGGTTTTGCCCTGAGCTTGGCAGGCAGGGGAGAGTAAACAGGCAGTGCCATGGTGCCACATCTAGCCAGGTTTGGTTTTGTCCCCAGCTAGCCAAGACTGGGCAAGAATATTGCCTTTCTGCCTCAGCCCATCCTTCCAGAGATGTCCTTGCTGCTTGTTAAGCTCCATAGCTCACAGCATTTTCGTATCTGAATTCCTCTTAAGCCCTTTTAGTCTGTCCTGCGTTGGCCAGAATTGGCCAGCCAGGCTGTTATTAGGCTGTTCCAATCATCGGATCAACCATCCCAAGTATTTGAGGACAGCCGTGCAGGCTCAGCGCTGCACCTATCCTGGTTCTGTGTTGTAAAGCTCACTATTATATCCTTTGGGGGCCTCTTCCGTCATCCTCAGGCATCTAAACTTAGCTCATCTTTCCTGGGAGCCTGAGGACAGATTTTAGATTTCACTTTAAGACTGCAGGTTTTTCAGAAGCTGGGAAGCTTTGTTCCTAGAGCATCTTCTCTTTTATCTTTCATCTCTTCTTTGCTATCTTGGACCTGGGGACAGGCTTCTTAATCTTTTCCTTCTGGCTTTACATAGCATTGACCCTTATCTCCTCAGAGGCTGGGGGCTGGCCTTCCCATCCCCCTCATCCTCACAGATGGACCTCTGCCCTCTCCAAGTCATCCCGCTTCCACTGGATCTGGGCAAAGCCTGTGAGGGAATGCAAATCCAGAAATTCAGCATCCTCCCTTAGGAGCCACTAGACCCTCCACCCATACCCATGCCTCCCCAGCCTGTGTTCTGTCCCATTTCCCCTCCAGGAGTCCTCTCCTAGGGCACCAGCCCGCCCCCCCCCCAGCGGTGTTGATAGAGGTAAGGGGTATCTTGAATTTTCTCCCAGGAACTGCCCTGTACTTTTCCACTCTCTGAGTTCTGTGAATCCCTCCGGCCTGGTGGGACCCAAAACAAACAGGATAGTGACTCTTGTTACTCAGCGTAATTGCAGGACATTCTCAATGTTCAAGCCATTTACATCCAAGACCAGAGGAAAGAAGTCTCAGGGTCAAGTCAGTCAGGCTGGCCCTCTCCCCCCACCCCCCTCGGTTCCCTGTGGGTGCTGAGGAGGTTACTTGCACATTTCAAGTCTCTTTTTCAAATAAGGGGAAGGGGTGGGTTCAATTTTAATGAGAGTCTTAGTTATAGTCTGAAAAATTTTAATTCCAGAGACTTCTCTCTCTGATGTGTGTTTTTATTAATTATGGATAGAACTTAAGTTCACTTATTTGAGATCTTGGTGTTTTCTAGAAAAAAACCGAGCTACTCCTCTCTAGACTTTCTTCCTAATACAATTTTCCATTAATTTAAAAATGAATAATAACAGGGAAATTTTGCTTGCTTTTTTTTTTTTTTTAGTGTTTAATTTTACCTTAGGCATCTTTAAGTTCAATGGGTGGGGATGATCAGAAGGGATGTTTTGCTACCTATATTTCTGAAACCTCATGAGAATTTTAATAAAATTGACATGATTCATAGTTTAAAGGAACGTGGGTTATATATCAAGTAAAACCAGGATTCTTGTCCTACCTTTCCCTGATGGGTTTCTGGGGTCCCTGACCCTCCTGATCCTGAAGGAAAATGTTAGTGTGCATTTTTCTGGAGGACAGACCATAATTTTCATAAGATCCTCAAGGAGGGTCTTGCCCCCCAAGAAACATTGAGAATTTCTAGGGTAGTAGTAAGGGTTCCTCTAGGCTTAAGGGGTCTCTGCCCCATTCAGGGGATGTCCAGTATGAGTCACACCATGTTTCTTGATACTTGGTTCAAAATACAAAGGACTTTTCAAGAGAGAGAGGCCCAGAGAAAAAAAGATGGCGAATTGAAGCAGTGAGGTATCAAGGGAGAGAAACTGTTCATGGTGTCAGAACTTGTAAGGAGCTGCTTCCAACAGAAAGGGCTGGTGGGGCCTTCTCACCCCCAACTGACCGGTCTGGCAGGGGTTTGCCACCTCTGGTGCTGAGGAACTAAGTATGGTGTGGACAAAGTGAGTAAGAGTCAAGGTGATAACTGGGCGTGTCACACAATTGGGCAGCTTCTCCCAACTCTCCAAAAAGGGATAAAAATGAGAAAACGTACTAGGCAAATATTTCTCCAGAGGTTTTGTCTGTGTGGTGGTTTATTTTACTTATTTAGTTCTCCCAGTTTTTCACTCTTCAGCTTCGCTGCAGGATGCTGTTTTCAGAGACTGCGAGTGTGGCTGAGTGCTAGCTCTGGGAAATGCTGCATTCCAGTTTCCTCTCATTTTGCAGAGGACCAGACAGTTTCATCCCAGGTCAGGCATTTGAGGCCCTTGGCACCCAGAGCAGACATTCTCAAACTCCTGAAGGGCGCCTGTAATTTGAGTAGTTTTCTGCATCTTCTCTACAGAAAAGAAAAAAATAGGCATTTGGTCCTATTTCAACTGTTATGGACACTTCCCCCGTCACTCAGGAAAAGATCTAATAATTTCTCCTTTACGTTGGGGACTGTTTAGTTCCTTATTTTTTACTTTCTTCGGCTCTTCTTTTTTCCTCTCTCTTTCTGGTAGCACTTAGTGATGTCTCGTCCTTCTCTACTCTTTAAACATGCCATTAAGATGCTTGAAGCTCCCCTTGGAGCCAGTGGTCCAAGCCATTCTCAGGTGATGTTGCCCTTGACATTGTTGCAGCATGCTGTGGGAGTTCCTGTTTGTCTAAGGCACACCTGACTCTAGTCACTCTTGCTCCAGTGCTAATAGACGACTGGGAGGCGTCAACTTGGGAGCTGGAAGCGTGCTTCTAAGGCAGGGGTGTCCTTAGTTTGTGACTCCTGGTAGCATTGAGTGGAGAAATAGGTACAGAGATGGGATCGTTTAGGGTGTTGACTCCCCTATAAATGTCATCTTTTCTCGTTTTTGTAGGTTGCTCCAATTCTCCTCCAGAGGTGGTTGCTTTGAGGTGTGACCCTGCCCACGTTCGGGCCCCGCCAGCACCAGCTCCTCAGTAAGGAGAACCAAGATTGATAAGACGAGGTAAACAGGTCAGTTAAACTTTATTGACTTCCCTTGAGTCACAATAACTTCGAATGTTGAGTCTTCCTTCCCTCCCGGGCCGCTGCCTCCCCATGTACCCTTTGAGTGGCCCTCCCTCTTCTCCAGGTCCTCTGGTAGAATTGTAACTGAATTGCCAGTTCTTCTTGCCTGAGGTGTGGGATGAGACATCTTAGAAAGAATGTCTAGTGTTTGTCTCACAAAAACCAACGCGTCAGACACCCCCATTCCGGGCTTCTCCCGCCCCGCTCCCAGATCCAGACTGTTTGTGTTAAAAGCTGGAACCAACCAAGCTAGTCTGGTTGGCCATGTCGATGAAGATAGTGATTTCTTTTCAAATGTGTGATTTGGGAATTTCATCTGAGTTCCCAGTCCTCTCTGATTCCAGTTGGAGGAGATTGTATTAGAATGGGGCCAGTGATTTTTTTATAAATTTTTTTTTATTATTATTATTTTTTGCTCTGATGGGGCTGATGTGTGGATGCTGTCAGGGAGAAGAAATGGGGCAAAGGAAAGAATGAAAATATTAAGACAATAAATACCCATAAAGGAAAATGAGCTTTGTAAATGGCCCTTAAACAGTTAAACTTATTTTCATTCCCTGAGATGGGGTATCAGAAGGTTTAGGTTGGGTAGGTTGGGTTATTATTCCAGTGTAGTCCAGGGGCAGACATGGGGTAGGTGCAGTTGACTGATAATACCCGCCAGCTAGCTTCTGGTTAAATTAGCACATACACTAGATGAGCCTTCATCTTCAGGTCGCTTTTTTTCCCTAACATGGAACAGTGTTCTGCATTGTGTTTCACCCCAGGTGCTTTTCCTTTTCCCTGCGCCATCATCCCAAAGGAGAATTCAAGTATAAAACACAAGAACAAGCTGGAGTGAAACCTTGCAATAGCTCCAGAGGGGCTGGTTTGGGTTCCTTCTGAAACAGCTCTTCAAGGATGAGTGTAATGACTCTTTGCTTCTTTTCAAACAGTGTAGCTGGGAGCTTTATTTTGTTAATTGCACTTTCACGAGTAGAGATGAGAAGAGGCTCTTTTTTTTTTTAATTGCTGTTCACTTACCTTTCAACCAGGAAAAGGAAGTAAATGTAGGTGATCTTGGTGTCATCAGTGGGTAATGTCACACTTCACACTTTATCCCAAAGAAGGAAATAGATTTTTAGCAAGTGTCTTCTTGTCTAGACAGAATGGGAAACATGTTTGCATGACCGTTCTCCTTTTCCAATTGGGATAAGCCCTTGCGACTTTCAGTCCTTGTGTTGGTTAGGTACATGACTATTGCTGGGTATTCTGTATTTAAGACACTTAGATAATTTGTAAGAATGTATCTTTTTTTCTTCTACATTACAAATGTTTATGATCTCAAGAACACAAGTCAACAGTCCTTGGAACCTTTACAACAAACCTCTGCAATCACCAGAAAGCTCTTTGCACTTTGTAGCAAACAGCCTGAGAAACAACTTCATAATAACAAGCTACAGAATAAATATAAACTTTATGGTTGCTTAAGCAAGAATTTATCTTTAATGTTATAGGGACAGTGACAAAAATTCTTACTGGCAGTTTGGCTCTGCTTAGTGAATATATTTTTGTTAATTTCGTATTGACTGTTTCCCTCCTCTCCACTCTCTTTACTCAATGATAGAATTAAAATATATATTTTTGGAACTTAAAATTTTATATTTAGTCCTAAAGGGGTTTACTCTAAGTCTCAGATTTGAGTAAATACTACCACATTTTTCTTTTCTAAGTATAATTAGGACAAAAGCAAGATCATCTTCTAAACTCCTGCTGTAAATTGGTAGAAAGGTTAATTTTCTTTTTATTGACAACATAATTACAGTCAAGATTTCTAATCAGTTATTTTATAATTTACTATATATCAAAACTATGAGGAAGTATATTTAAAAGAATGAAGATGATTTTGATATTGAAGATGTCCACTTATTTGAATCAAACAAATAATTGCATGCTGATTGATTACAGCAGTTCTAGGGAACTGATAATAATTTTGTTAGAAATCCATTACGAAAGAAGTGTGTGTGTGTACCATGTCACATGTTTTTTCCTAGAGAGAAATCTCTCAAATAAACTTTCAAAGACAATTAAAAATGAGAAGTTTGAAGCACAATTTTTATTAAATTTAAATGGTCTTCTACCATGGGGAAACTTTAAAGTCAACAGTTTAGTTTTTTCCTTTACTTTTGATCAGAACGTTCCTCTCTTTATGGGAAAATATGTGAGATATGAGGCTGAATCAGTTGTCTTAAGGTGTATGTTTCTGTAGTTAGTCCTACCATTTGGAAAACCATTGGGTTCATACCTTAAAAATGTCTATTAACAAGAAGGCATACTTTGTCTCTTGACAAGAAAAGGACTGTTCCTGAGGTCCTCTGTGACTCTTTCGGTAGGACTTTAGAAGCAGGGCTCCTGAGCTGATGGCAACATCACATAATAGCTATATTCCCAGGAGGCTGTTCCTGCTCTGATGCTGGACACATTTGTAGCTGCTCTGAGTGTTACCATTTGTCACCATAAGGAGGAAGCCACAAAAATCATGTTCTTTCTAAGCATTCATGTGTTGTTCCTAAGCATTCCCTTTGCTGCTGAGATAATGAGCTTGACCTTTGACTGCATTTGTGGACTTGTCATGTTTACTAATGCACACTGTAGGATCATAGGGTTTGTGACTTACTGGCAGGACTTCAGCTATAAAATAATATCTTCCCAAATAAAATGAGAGAAATGGTTTACCTGTAGACTTATTTTTGACCATACCAATAGCCACAGTATTTCTAGTTGCAAGGAATACAACTAACTAGAAGAGGCCTGAAGAAGGAAGTTTTGATGTGGCCATGGGCCAGTTTTCTTTTGATCATTCTTTTCACGTTACCTGGTTTCTGAGCCTTTGGTGAACTCCTCAACTGCCTTGCCTTTGGTCAGTTTTAAGTAGAGGTGAGAGGTGGGTCAAGTCAGAGTCTGGGAGTCCTTATTGAGGGGTGGAGTAGAATATGAAAAATTTATTTATATATATATATATGGTTCAGAAAGAAAAATACCACAAAATTGTTTTGGCTGTTGGAGTAAGGATGACAGCACTGTAGGGAACATCAGTTAAGGATGAAAAACAACCGCAGAATGTGGTTTTGGAAGAAAAAGACAACTTAGAAACTGCCTCTCGTTTGCGCTCCCTCAACTCTCGTGAATATTGTGGTCTGAGATTATGTATGGCAAGTAAATGGTTTCAATTTTATCTTCATTAAGGGAAGAGACAGTCACTGAATCTTTTTACCTTTGCTTCCCTTCCAGTGTCAACGAGTGATACGAAGAGAAGGAAAAAAAAGGAGTGAAACAGACTCATTTCCCCCTCCGCGTGGATGATAGCTATAGCAGGGGAAAATCTCATAGTGTATCAGTTGGGGCAGAAAATGGAGGTAATTGGCAGTGGGGGCTGGGTTTTCTTCTGTCCATTTTCTGGGGTATAGGTATATTACCTACTTGGATTTTTTTAAGAACCAGTCTTTTTTATGTTGATTGAAATTTGGTTACAATCCTGATAGGGTTGGCATCTCAGCTGGCTTAGACAACTCTCTCCCTTGTAGAAATCACTGGATAGCAGCAGTGGAGCTCAGTGACACCTGACGACTCTCATCATTAACTGTCAGGTCTGCAGCATGCCCGTAGTAGTACATGACTTAGGTTACTAGGAGGGTGCTGGCCAAATGGCAGCTCCCTGGACTGCCTAATTATTGGCTCAGCCTTTCCCACTCTGCCTAATGAAAGATTAGGAAAGGCCAAGAGACTTGCCTCAGGTGGCTTTGGGAGTTGTGTCGGTGGGATACACTTAGGAAGCAAAGGTATTCTCTGGAATGATAACACTTCATTTAGATGAAAGCTCCAGTCATTATGGGTACGAGTGTTAGCTTGAACTGAAGAAAGAGGGTTTTAGATGTTTTGACCTGACATACAGTTATGGTAGTTATGGCCAGTGTCAGCTGGCTCTAACAGAAGCCGAAACTTCCCGGTGATCACATCAGCAATTTCCAATTTTCAGTTCTGTGACAGAGGCTTCTTAGAAGCATAAACCCTTGTCCCAATGACGTCAAGTTCGCCCATTGGCTTGGAAGGTTCAGACTTGTCTTCCATCAACACCATGATGTCAGCGGTAATGAGTGTAGGGAAGGTCACTGAGAATGGCGGGAGCCCCCAGAGCATCAAGTCCCCCACGAAGCCTCCAGGACCAAATCGGATTGGCAGAAGGAACCAGGTAAGCTTTTGTGCACTAGGCGGTGAGGTCTGGTGGCTTCAGTCTCTGAGAACGTTGGGAGAAGCATGTTCCCTTGAGCCCGAGCTTCCTAAGACAGAATCTTGGTTGTGTTCAGAATTAACCAGACATACCCAAAGGCTGTAGTCATTTTTTAAGTACGAGCTTTTCATAGCTTATTTCAGTTTCTTTACATGGAGGAAATTTTCTACTATGTGGTATCAATATTGGTGAAGGGGCCCTATAATTTGATTTGCATGTCAGCTTTCTTCATGTGATGCTCAAGACAAAGAACTTGACATAGTCCTCTACTGTGATGTGGTTCGTTTCCTTACTCACACATCTGGTTAATTCGGTTTTCAAAGGCACCTCCTTGATTATTTTTTAAGTGTCTTCAGATCAGGGAGCCAAATGAGTACTGACTGGTGAATGGGAACCACTGTTCAGCTTCCCATTCTGACAAAGCACAGAACTGGGCCCCAGTGAGTTGATCTGAAGAGGCGATTTAGTCTTTTTGAGCTTTTAGTGGGCTTTGAACTTTTAGTCGGATCAGGAGAAGTGGGAACGAGTCAATGAGTGGACGGGACCTGGCAGGATTAATGATGCTGTAGAAGTCCATGTCTCCTCCACTGGGAA
Organism: Hipposideros armiger; assembly: GCF_001890085.2. Lineage (NCBI taxonomy): Eukaryota > Metazoa > Chordata > Mammalia > Chiroptera > Hipposideridae > Hipposideros > Hipposideros armiger. Next base: position 374,942 of record NW_017731824.1, read on the forward strand.
ATAAGATGAATCTTTTAATTAAGGTACAAATGGGCCACTTGAAAAGTCGTTGCTGTCCTGTTAGCAGGATGTTCAACGACACTCAAGGAATGAGGCAGAGAGTAAATAGTTCTCATTTCTTCTGAATCCATGTACTAGGAACTGACTCCTCTGCGTTTAGTTTTTGGTTTTACTGATTTAATGGGGTTTTACCAAACCCTTGGGGAGAAGGCAGCCTTATGAGTTTGTCCAGACACCAGGATGGGGATGAAAGTAAACCTTATTGGGCTTTTGTGAATTAATTTTCTTTTTTTAGCAATAATTCTACAGTGACTATCCTTATACAGAATTGTCTAGTACATCCATGATGGTTTTTCTATGAATTCTTAGAAGTAGAACATTAATGAAGACTTTCAATATAACGTGCCCTTCAGGAAAAGTTGTACCAGCCTGTAGTCCCCCAGCAGCGTGAGAGAGTGTCTTTTCTCCACATCTCTCTCAAGACTGAAGACTTGGCAGAGTTAACCAATGTATTAGGGTTGGAACATTGATATGTTTCTCTCTCTTTTTTTCCCTTGTCTCCTTTTGCCTCTCTTCCTATGGGTACCCGAGAAAATACTCAGCCTGTATGACTGTGGCCTGAGTCAAGACGGAGCGCTAGCTCTGGAAAGAAAAGGTTTATTTCCACTCTCACATGACTGTCTCTCCATCCATCTATTCGTCCATCTCTCCATCCACTCATTTCAGAATATATACACAGCTCCTATTTCAGCCAGGTACTGCACTGGGTTCAAGCACATCAGAATGAATGAAATAAGGCCATTGTCTCCTCTTCCGTCTGTGTTCTACCAGGAAAAAGTGCAGTGGGTAGGGATAAGCTCTTCTTTAAATAGCCCAGCATTGCCCCAGCTCAGGCAGACTTGGCACAAGTCCAGGCTCTGATCTTTTCCCCGTGCGTGGTTCACAGAAGGTAGAGCCGTAGAGGGGACCCACAGCATTTCCATCCCTGTGTGGTGAGTGGAGGTGACTCGGCATGTGTGGTGAAGCAAATGGTACAGGTGTGTGCCCGGGTCATTTTTCACCTACCTCCTGTACTCTCCAGGGTTCCTCAGGGCACTGGCTTCGTTTTTGAAATGGAGGTGTGGGCCAGAGTTAGCATGGGAAAGACAGTGCATTAAACAAGAAGCAAAAACAATAAGTGCAGTTGGGGGCAGTGAGAGTTCTTCCTCCTCACCTGGGAGTGGATGGGGAGGGCTGAGAGGGAGCCCTGGGGAGACGTCTCATCAGCACTAGCACTGAGTTCCAGGACAGATTAGCCACAGCCAGACGCTGACACAGGTGCCAGATTGTTTCATTATGGAATGGTTAGTTATCACATTAGCTGCTAATGTTATCTGTCAGCTCAGGAAGTGTGCTCTTTCCACTCACATGGCCCCAATAACTGGATTCAGAATTCTCTAGTGTGGCTTCTTCCAGCATCACATTGTTCCCTTTTCTATTTGATTTGATTATAAATATTAAACCTGAGTTCACAGATGACTTCTCCCAGACCACTGTGGATTTTGTGGGTCTGTATTATGCCACTGCCAGCCTCAGAGAAAGTTTGGGTTCCAGATCATAATAAATCCCAGAATCAAGGCCAATTAGCCCCACAATCTGTGCAGTATGTCTCGTGTCTCCCTCAAGGGGAATGAAAGATGGTTTGATGTGGTTTCTTAATTAACCTCTTCAAGGAGCTTGTCACTTGGAGACCTGGCTTTTTAACATTTATATCCTACTGATGAATCTTTAAAAAAAATTTAAGTATCTATTATTGCTAATCTAATAATTTGACAAAAACACCCAAAGACTGAGTTTTGGCCTGGCTGTGAGACATTTCTCGTTATTATAACGAGTGCTCTTATTTTTTATTATTATTATTTTTTTAATTGAGGGATTGGGGGAGGGGAGCAGTGTTGGGGAATTGAGGAGGGGGACCAGCCAATGTCAACGAGTGATACGAAGAGAAGGAAAAAAAA
>NW_017731824.1:377979-411041 GCF_001890085.2 Hipposideros armiger
TGTTTTTTCCTATACGTGCGAACCTTTTTACTTAAAAGAAGTACCTTACCACTTCTCGTTGGCATATCCGAATTCCCAGCATCGCTACTCTTGTGTTTGGGGCCATTATTAAGTAAAACAAGGGTGACTGGAACACAGCACTGTGATACTACGACTGCGGATCTGATAGCCAAGCTGGCTACTAAGTGACTAATGGGTGTCTACAGCGTGGAAATGCTGGACAAAAGGATGATTCACGCCCCAGGCGGACAGAGCCAGGTGGCGCAAAATTTCATCACACGACTCAGAACGGTTCAGAATTGAAAACTTATGAATTGTTTATTTCTGGAATTTTCCGTTCAATATTTTTGGACTGTAGTTGACCGTGTGTAACTGAAACCACTAAAAGTGAAACTTTGGATAAGGGGGGACTCCTGTATTGCTTAAAGTGAGACTTCCTAGGCTTGAAGAGGAGAGAGAGAGAACCACTGTAGGCAGCTACACACTTGGCATCACCGTGCATTCACTCCACTCTGTCTGTCTGGGTTATGGTGCCATTTGTTTTTATAGTCTTCAGGGTGACTTTTGTTTTCATCATCTCTCATAAGCCAACCACAAAGGTGTTTTCTTTCTATGCCTTGGGGTTAATCTCTTTTGTTTTTTGGTCAAATTTATGTAGCATAGTGATATATAGGGGGTGGACTGTTGAGCAGCTGGCCTGAGTTTTAATCCTGGGTCTACTACATAATAGTTTTCTCATTTGGGGCAGATTACTTGCCTCTCTGTGCCCCAGTTTCCTCATCCAGAAAATGGAATTTGTAACAGTGGCTGTTCATTAGTGGTTGTGAAAAAACTAACGTTTCTATTATGTTCAGAGTTTAGCACATAGTAAGTGTTCAATAACTGGTATTTTTGGAAGGAACAGAAACTCATTCAAATGCGTAAAGGAAAAAGAGGTCTGTTGAAAGATGCCAGTGGGTCCAGCCCTCTTTTTCAGGCTGCCTGGTCTGGTGCCCACTTCTGTTGGTGTGGCCGTCTTCCCCAGCTGTATCTCGTGGCTTGGGCTCGCCACGATGCTGGGTCTGACCCAGCCCTACATGAACTTTTCATTCAAGTGCTTGTGATCATGTAACTTAGTAACTTAGTCATCCCCAAACCTGGGCACATACCAACATCTCCTGGGGAGCTTGTGAAGCAACAGATTCCTGGAATTCAGCCCCCCATTCCCGAACGATTCTGATTCAGCCCGGAGTAGAAATCTATATTTCAGAAAGCTCCCCAGAAAGCTCTACTGATCTTTGGAAACCCACTGATCATTTTCTCTACGCATCTGAACTCCAAATTCCTGGGAGAAGTGTCCAGGCCTTGATTCCATTAGCTTTGGGGATGTGACAAAGACCTGTGGGGCTCAGGGCCCTTGTGGGTGAGGAGGCGATGGCAACCCTCCATGAATGATTTTGAAAGGGGAGTTACAGCATAGGCTCAGTGAAAGAGCTTGTCATTTTCCTTAAAAAGGTAAAATCTGTTGCTTGAAGGAAGCTTGTCCTATTCATTTTGAGGGGACAGAAAATGAGCCTCCTCACCTAGTGAGCTGGCTCTTTTGTCACCTCTGCGGACATCTTCAGTTTGGGTTGTCATTCCCTATCACAGTTTCGACAGGTCGACATTCTCATTCTCATTCTTATTATTGGGTTGTCGGAAAAGTCATGATGTATTTTTTCTATGTTTTTCGTTGCAAAAATGTGTCATGACTTTTCCAACAAACCGATATTTAGGAGCAGTGGTGGGCAGACGCTTGCAGTGAGAAAAAGGGCCACATTGCTGCCTGCTAGGCATACAGCTGGGCTCTGTGGCCTTACATTGGGAGGGCGGGTTTTTGTCCTGAGAACTTCACTGCCTCTCATGTGTTTTGGGGAACCTCAAGACCAGGTAGAAAATAGTGGCTGGATCCTGGGTCAGACTTGGGGAGAAATATATTCCTTTTTTAGCTCTGCCATGACTTAGTGCTTAATTTCTCACCGTCACTGATTAATTAAATGGTGTTAGTCTGATAAGAACACTAATATTGACCGAGCACTTCCTCTGTGCCAGGCACCATTCCAGTGCTTTACATGTGTGAATTGAATGAATCCTCATCACAGTGTGAGATGGTAGATGCTGTTACTCTCCCCATTTTACAGACGAGGAAACTGAGGGCCACCAGGACGGTTACTCGCCCAAGCTCCGGAGCCCATGCTCTCAGCTGTTTCATTGCTACAGCACAGGTGCTTGTAATAGAAATAAGAGGCACTAGTTTACTGCGAAGTGACATTGATTCTCTCTTTTATTATATCTTTTCAGGAAATGAAAGAGGAGAAGTCTTCCTATAACTGTCCCCTGTGTGAAAAGATTTGCACTACACAGCACCAGTTAACTATGCACATTCGTCAGGTTTGCTGCTGCTTTTATATTTTTGTTTTAAATCGTTCTTCATCAAGAGAGGGCAAGATGATATGATCTTAATGGATGAACTGTGGCTGTGTTTAATTTAGATTCAATATTTTAGTTATGTTGAGGAGTGGTTATGAAACAATTTTTTGTGTCCGTGTTATTGTGACAAAGTTTCAGGTCAACACAGAATACCTTTTCAGACTTGAGCAAGTATAGTTAACTGACCACATATAAAGAAGGCTTTGCACCATACATGACTTGTCAGCATGAACAGATCCCTTTACAGTAAGTACAGTGAGATAGGAGGTGTAGACCCCCATTCTTTCTATTGCTGTAACCTTGTCAGGCAGCAGGGAACTGGCTGGATGTGGAATCTCTTTGGGCTCTTGTCCTTTGTTAGGAGATTATTTTCCTTTTCCCTCACCTGCTATGGCTGATTCATAACAAAATATTGATAAATCTAGAGCAATGAAGGAGTGATAACATTAAAGTTATAATATGGTACTGAAGAATAACATCATTTAGTAACTTGGGTTTGGATGGGCACGTTCCATCTTAACATGTTTCAGAGGCCAGATCTCTTCAAGTGGTTTCACTTCTCTTTCCCTGACAGCAAGACTGAGTCATCAGACTTGAGGAGTGGACACTGACCGTGTTTCACATGTTTGCTTCATAACTGAGAGTCTTTCTGTTCACGTTAATATATGTGGTCAGTTAATCTATATATATCTCCAAGAAAGACCTTCAGAGATTCTACCTCACTCCGAGTCTTGCACAAGAAGTATTTTTCACAACTGGAACATGGGAATAGAAGAAGATGGTATAATTATTTATTTGCCTGTGTTCCTGATAGATTTTGACATTCAGGAAGATATTGAAAAATGAAACAGAAAAAAATAGCTGAGAAGCTTTACTGGTTTCCTACAAAGCTCTGAATTTGCTTTATCAAGTTCTGACCCAGTCTTCCTCAGTGACCCCTGTGACGCTTGCTCTCCGCAGCACAACACGGACACCGGAGGGGCAGACCACTCGTGCAGCATCTGCGGGAAGTCGCTGAGCTCGGCCAGCTCCCTGGACCGTCACATGCTGGTGCACTCTGGCGAGAGGCCGTACAAGTGCACGGTGTGCGGCCAGTCTTTTACCACCAATGGGAACATGCACAGGTGGGTGAGGGCCGCAGGGCCTGGTGGCTCTGGGTCTGGAGCTTGACAAAGTCAAGTGGCCTCTGAGCCATCCGAGGACGTGCCTAAAGGCATTATGAGTTCTGAGTTCTGTTCACTGCGGAAAGGCCAGAGGCTATCTCCTGTGTAGTGGGGGTATCTGGGCCGTGGGAAACAGAAGGGCCTGGGCAGGTCTTTGGCCCTTTGGGGATCAGGGTGAAACACAGAGCCCTTCCCCCTTTGCCAATGGAGTTTCTTTGTTTGGGTGCCAGAGGTGGGCAGCTTATCAGGTACAGAGGAGCCCTCAAGGAATAACACAGTAACCCTGGCCTTTTTGAAACAAGTTGCAGATGCCCACAGGTCTTTTTCTTGCAAAAACTTTCTGGGGCTTTTGAACAAATAGTTAAGTGGCCTGGTCTGGGAGCTTCAGGGTAAGATAGGATAAAATGGAGGGGGGGAAAAAATCTGATAAATGTCAGGAATTTACTTCCTGAGGGAGAAAGAGGCTCACTCAGAAGTGGGAGGGAGCCGAGTGGTGGGCATATTAAAATTTTGTAGGATAAACCAATAGAAAATATACTTCATAGAATAATTACATATGTTTTGAAGGGTTAGAACAGAAAGACTTTTTAATGCTTTTTTTTTTTTAACACAAACATTTTAAGAACATTAGAATTCTAGGAAAAATTTTTAAAGGGACTTAGAATTTCACCTTCTCAGAAAATCAGGCTATTTTTATTTTTCCATATCCCTTTCTAGGTCTTTCTTTGTAAAAGTCGAGTAACATTTTTTTCTACATATTTACTCCAGAAGAAAAGCTTTATGTAGTTATTGTGAACTTGATGTTTTATTATATATAAATACTGATAGAAGATGGTCCAGTTTGTTCCACCTAAAATCATTTCATGAACCACTGATGGTATTTGGGACATATTGGTAGATTTCTGGATTTTGGAATTAGGCACCTGATTTCAAATCTGAACTCTGCCACTTATAAATGTCCCATCCTTTAGCAAGTTGCTTAACCTTTGTACCTCTGTTATCTCCTCTTTATTTTATTTTATTTTATTTTTTAATTGGGGAATTGGGGGGATGGGAACAGCACTGGGGAATTGGGGGAAGGGGAACAGACAAATTGCTGTCCTTTTGTTCTTCAGTCTAGTTGTGGAGAACGTTGCTTCACTGGCCCAAGTTGGTACCATTATTGTGCCCTTCCTGGGCGAGGCAGATCAGTCGCCGGCTTCTGGACGGCCGCTCACGCTGGCTGCTGGCTACACACGGTAGCCCATGGCAACCCACTGCCACATGGGCTGCAGCCTACGCCGTTGCCGGCAACTCAGGGCAGCCCAGCTCCAGGTTGAGCTGTTGTTCAGCATCTTAGCTGTAGAGGGCAGTGTCACTGGCCCTCATATGTGGGATCCGAACCAGGGCCCTCTGGCATCCCAAGCCAGCTCTTAACCATCGCGCCACTCGGCCGGCCCTGTTATCTCCTCTTTAAAATGAGATTTTTCATGGTGTCCACATCATTGGACTAGGATGAGGACTAGGAAATGCATTCAGCACACAGTTTCTGGCACATGGTAAGACTCAGTAAATGTTACTCATTATTGTTTGCATTTCTAAGTAATACTTCAATAATTTAAAGCCTGTGGATTTCTCATTCTGAACTGTTAGAAGTACAGTATGACTTTCTGGAAGGGCTTTTTTACAAAGTGTTCTTTTTTTTCCTCCCCATATAAAAATTTCAATCTTCTTTGCCCCTCATCTCCTAGGAGTGTTTTTTTGAACAATGAAGGAAGTAAATCCTGTTGCCATTTTTTAATATATTTTACATTTTAGCTTTTTGCTTTTTTACCACCATATCAGCCGGTAGCATTTGCCTTCTGTTTGCCGGTTTGTTTTGCCTACTCCTGTCTCTCCCATGCCCCTCAAAAAGGTTCTCCGTTACATATTTGCCCTCTCAGAATCTGGTCCTAGAGGTATTATTGCCTGTTCCCTTCTTGGGCAGTTTCCTTGCTTTCTTCTCCTAAGTCCCCTGCTCAGTGGCACTCCCCATGGGCCAGCTCTAATGGGCCAGAGGGTGGTGGGCACATTGTGAGAAGTACCTTCGTCCTGGCTGCTGTGGACCTGACCACTTACTGCTTATGATCCTTCATGAGCCTCTCTGGTCTTAGGCCCAATCACTTCTGATTTGGAAAATTTCCATTTTGAGACAGTATCTGTGACTGAATGTGGCACACGTTAAACACACCTGTAAGAGGCATAGTTACTGCCTTCTACAGTGATGTCTCTGGTAATATATAAAATCATCATAACTAAAGGTAGGTGCACTGTGTATCAGGCACCGGGCTGAACACTTTCTATTGATTTTACTTGTTCACATCTTTGTGAGTTATAATCTATGCACTATAGATTACAGTTCACCCATTTAAAAGATACAATTCTAATGGGGTTTAGTAATAGTCACAGTTATGCAACCATCACTAAAATCAATTTTAGGATATTTTTATCACCCCAAAAAGAAACCCATACCCACTAGCAGCCACTTCCCATTATTTTCCACCCTCCAGCCCTAGGAAAACACTAACCTACTTTCTGTCTCTGGATTTGCATATTCTGGACATTTTATATAAATGGAATCATAATATGTGGTCTTTTGTGACTGGCTTCTTTCACTTGGCATAAAATTTTCAAGATTTATCTATGTTGTCGCTTATATCAGTACTTCATTCTCTTTTATTGTCAAATAACAGTTCCATTGAGTCCATTGTATGGATACCACATTTTACTTATCTTTTCATCAGTTGGTGGACATTGGAGTTGTTTCCACTTTTTGGCTGTTACGAATAATGACCATTACGGAACAGTTTTTTGTTGGACACACATTTTCACTTCTCCTGGATGGATACCTAGGAGTTGAATTGTTGGCTCGTGGTAACTCCATGTTTAACATCTTGAGGACCTGCCACACTGTTTTCCAAAGCAGCTGCATCATAACTTTACATTCCCACCAGCAATGTATGAGGGTTCCAATTTCTCCACATTCTTGGCAACACTTGTTACTTTCTGTCTTTTTCATTACAGCCATCCTAATATGTGTGAAGTGAAATCTCATGAGTTTCATAATTTTGGTTCTTACATTTAAGTCTATTCGAGTTAATATTTGTGTATAGTATAAGGAAGGGGTCCAAGTTCAGTCTTTTGCACTGTTGGTTGAAAAGACTTTTCTTTCCCTATTGAATTGTCTTGCCACCCTTGTCAAAATTCAGTTGACCATAAATGACTTATAAATGTAAGGATTTATTTCTGTACTCTCAGTTCTCTTCTGTTGAGCTACATGTGTATCCTGAGGCTAACACTGTATTGATTACTGTAGCTTTTTGGTAAGTTTTGAAATTGGGAGGTGTGGGTCCTCCAGCTTAGATCTTTTTCAAGATTGTTTTGGCTATTTTGGGTGGGTTGCTTGCATTTCTATATGAATTTTAGGATCAGCTTGTCAGTTTCTGAAGGAAAAAAAACCAGCTGGAATAATTATAGGGATTGCAAAATGTACAGATCAATTTGGGGGCATTGCCATCTTAACAATATTAAATCTGTGAACATGGGACATTTTCCATTTCCGTAGGTCTTACTGGATTTCTTTCAACTATGTTTTATAGCTTTCAGAGTGGAAGTTTTATATTCTGTTAAATTTATTCTTAAGCGTTTTATTCTTTTTGGTGGCATTGTAAGTGGAATTGTTTTCTGATTTCATTTTTTGATTTTGCGTTGCTAGTGCATAAAAATGTAATTCAGAATATATATTTGTCTTGTTTCCTGTGATGTTACTGACCTTTTTTTATTCATTCTAATAGTTATTGAGTGAATACCTTAGGATTTTCTGTATATAAGACCATGACATCTACAAATAGTTTTATTTCTCCTTTGAAATCCTTTGAAAACTAATCTGGATACCTTTTATTTATTTTTCTTACCTGCTAGTCCTGGCTAGACCCTCCAGCACAGTGTTAAATAGAAACGAAGAGAACGGACATCCTTGTCTTATTTCTGATCTTAGGGAGAAAGCATTCAGCCTTTTCCCATTAATATGATGGTAGTTGTGGATATTTCATAAACATCCTTTTATCAGTTGAGGCTTCTTTCTATTCAGTATGCTGAGTGTTTTTATCATGACAGGGTGTTGGATTCTGTCAAATGCTTTTTCTGCATCTATTGCAGAGGTCAAGTTGTTTTTGTCCTTTATTCTATTCTGTTTTGGCATATTAAACTAACCTGATTTCTGGGATAAATCCCACTTGGTCACCATGTATCATCATTTTCTTATATTGATGGATTTGGTTTGCTAGTATTCTGTTGAAGATTTTTACCTGTATTCATAAGAGATACTGATTGGTCTGTAGTTTTGTTTTCATGTAATGTCTGTGTATAGTTTTTTATCAGGGTAATACTACCCCCATAGAGTAAGCTGGGAAGTATTTCCTCCTCTGTTTTTTGAAAGAGTTTGTGAAGAGTTGTTAAGTCAGTTTCAGTATTTTATGTCTTTGCCATTTACATCAATTATCTAATTGGTTGGCATACAGTTGTTCAGAGTATTCCCCTGCAATCCTCTTTATTCTGTAAGGTCAGTAGCATTGTCCCTTTTATTCTGATTTTAATAATTTGAGGCTTCTCTGTTTTTTTCTGTTAGTCAATCTAGCTAAATATCTGTCAATTCTGTTGGTCTTTTCAAAGAAACAACTTTCAGTTTCATTGATTTTCCTTTATTGCCTTTCTCTATTTCATTAATTTTCAGCTCTAAAGATTATTTCCCTCTCTCCACTTGTTTTAAGTTTAGTTTGCTCTTTTTTCAGTGTTTTAAGGTAGCAAAGATAACGTTATTGATTTGAGAACTTTTTTAACATAGACATTTACAGTTATAAATTTCCCTTAAACATTGTTTTAGTTGCATCCCATACATTTTTGTATATTGTATTTTTCTTTTCATTCATCACAAAATATGTTCTAATTTTCCTTGTGATTTCTTCTTTGACCCATTGGTTACTTAGGAGTGTGTTGTTCAATTTCCACATATTTGTGACTTTCCAAATTTCTTACTCTTATTAATTTCTAATTTCATTCCATAATAGTTGGTGAGCATACTTTGTATGATTTCAATCATTTTAAATTTATTTAGGCTCATTTTATGGCTTAGCATATGGTCCGTCTTGGAGAATATCCCATGTCTGTTTGAGAAGAGTGTGTGTTCTGCCGTTGCTGGGTGCAGTGTTCTCTAGACGTGCTGATGTGTACATTGTTAAAATCTCCTATTTCCTTGTTGATCTTCATTTATTTTTATGTGCTCCACCTGTAAGGTTTGTAGAATTAGTATCCCATTTTTCAAATGTGGAAAATTGCTTAGGATCAGAGTCACAGACAGTGCTGAGATTTGAACATAGGCTGCCAGACTTAGAGGCCATGCTTTTAACTACAGTCTGAGGAATAATTGTGTACCTTCCATCTCACTCGGCGTATTAGAAAATAGGCGCTTTCCCCCAACCCCCCAAAAAAATTTCCATGTTGTCATAGAGTGTTATTTTCCATGTTAAACTGTTTCAGCCATCCTACTAGCACAGTACACTGTATTTGTTGAGCATGGGATAGCTTTTCATTGAATTTTACTACGGTGTGTTGTTGTTTGGGTATACATGGATAGGCTTAGAAATGATCTTGAATTCTTTATAGCACGGCCCTTGATTTTATCCTAAAAGATACATTTCTCACTTATAAACAATGTATATTGGAGTTGGTTGTAAATTACCGTTTATAAATATTTTTTAAAAGCTGGCCTTAGAGATGTTTCTTTGTGGTAATTTTGGGTTTTGTACTGATTTTATTGTGAGTCATCTTGATTTGGAGGAGAGGACTAATTGTTGGGGATTGAGTTCTAGTCCTAATCCTGTAGAACTTCGGGGAACTCTTTTTAATTTTTCTACACTTTAACAAAGTGGCATAATAGAACCTCATTTAGGACTTATGCTCAAATGCAGTAATGTTTGTGGAAGCATTCTGAAGGCTGGCAGTGTACTATGGAAATGTCCTGAGTGGGGGGGTCTTCCTGAGTTTGTATTGTTAGAGCTGAGGCCACCCTGTGATAACCTGTGAGAGGCCTGCCACTCCTAGCTGTGTGACCCTAGACCAGTTATTTGACTCTCTCTGTCTCAGTTACTTCATCTACGTAGAAGGCAGTGATATCTGTACTGACATATGGGAACGTTGTGGAGACTCATGAATGAATACTTGCAAAGCATTTACGATGATGTTTGTTGAGTAGTACTTATAAATAAATAAATGGTCGCTGATGTTGTATGTGCCACTGAGGGAAAATATACCAAGTATGCATTCATATAATGCCAGAAAATAAATTGAGAGGTTGTTTTTGTCTTGCTTTTTGCTATACAAAATCTATAATTTAAATAACAAAAAACTTATTTAGAATATTTGAGTTTATCATACTACGTTTATTTTATGTTCTCTGCAGAAAATTACAAATAATGGGTTAAAAGAATATTTGGGTTTTGGTAATCAGTCACAATCATTACCATCTTCATTTGTTGATGAAACTGTACTTTTGGTAAAAAAAAGATTATAAAAATGTGAAAATAGTTACAAAAATGTGCCAGAGAAAGGAGTTAGATTTATTTGTCCCGATGGATCTGTTCCAGAATCCCAGACTGGAGTAGTGAGCTGTGATCCTAAGCACATACCTGTGTTCCATTAATCAGGGGCCAGAGCTGCCCTGGGATGTGTGTGCAGGAATTAAACAGAATTGTGAAAACCCAGACTGATTAGCTGCATCCTCACTTGGTTTTCAAAGCATGGAAGGAAGTCAGTTGAGTGCATTTGTGTTGAAGACCGAAGTTCTTTTTTTTTTTTCATTTTCCTTCCTCTGCTGCTGCTTCCCAAAGTCTGTGGACAAGCTAGGATTGATCAGAGCCAGGAGCTGCCGGGTGAGGGGAGGAGTCTAGTGATTAGAGATCCTCAAGGCCTGGCTTCCCTGTGAGCATCACCCCTNCCAGGAGCTGCCGGGTGAGGGGAGGAGTCTAGTGATTAGAGATCCTCAAGGCCTGGCTTCCCTGTGAGCATCACCCCTTCCTCTCCCCCCCCCCCCTGCTGCTTCCCAAAGTCTGTGGACAAGCTAGTATTGAGCAGAGCCAGGAGCTGCCGGGTGAGGGGAGGAGTCTAGTGATTAGAGATCCTCAAGGCCTGGCTTCCCTGTGAGCATCACCCCTTCCTCTCCCCCCCCCCCACTGTGTCCCCATTCATCTTGTTTGTAACCTGCTCTTGACCCCCCTTTCTGTGTGGTTCATGTGACATCATTGCTCTGTGCTCAGATTCTGGTCCCCTCCCTGAGGTATGCAGATTGAGTGGGATGCCTGATGTGACAGGAGTCCCTGCGTGTGCATTTTCTAGCTCCATTTCTCCAGCGGGCCTGGAACATGGTGCGTTTAGGAGCACGTAGCTCACCTGCCCTGGCCTCCTGCTCACCCCCTGTTCTGAAGGTCACCTGTACACGCACATGTGATGTGTATCTCCGTGTGTGCACATTCCTGCAGATAAGCGTCGCCTGCCCCGTGTTTACTGTTGAGCAGCGTGCTGTAGGAGGCAGGTCTGGGCTCCTCAACAGATTTTTGTTGCTGCAACACTCAGAGGGCCTCATTACACATCTTACCACATGGACCCCAAGAACGGCCGCCTTTGCGGTGTCTGGTTATTCTTAACTGACAGTGAGGTACTCTTTGTAGCCACCACTTTGTAGAACAACTCACTCCATTTTCTTTGACTACTAGTCATTTTATGAGGATGTGTTAGTTATCTTCATTTATAAGCCTAGTTGGTCTTTTTTTTTTAGAGTTTTCTTTATCTTAGTTTTATGAGAGGACCGTCAGCACATAATCAACTCAATAGAACGGTTATGTTAGTAAAAGAAAATAATCCACAGGATCGGGTAGCATATTAAATTATGTTATGTGTCGTCTTGTCGACAGTTGCATTGTAGCTCTGATAAAGCCCATAACTTTTTTATAGTTTAACTCTAGTAAGTAAATTCAACTATTTAGAAAGTAATTGTATATTTGGTAACTAGGGAGACAAGAGTGATGCAATTCTAGCTCATTTTGAAAAAGGTTGGGGAAGCAACCTTCTCAATTTATTACCAGAGCTGGTACAGTGTTTTAAGCTGCCACTTCCCTGTTTGCAGATTTTCATGTTTTTGAGGTTTGAAAATCTTTTATCCCAAACCTTCCTCACCATAGCTCAGTTCCTGAGCAGAATAACACTTTGCCATCAAGTGCAAAACATGAATCATGGAAACATCACCGTGGCTGCAGCTTTTAACTTCCCAGAACTCTTTATCAGTTGCTCCCACGTTGAAAATTTGGATTGAGTGGTGCTTGTCTTCCAAAACAAACTTGGGAAACTGAGCCAGAGCACGCCCTCTGGAAGAGCTCAATGTAGGAAAAAGGGCATTGAGCTTTGTGATTTGCCAAACTTTCCAGAAAGTGCTGGACTGCAGAGGTATGAAGAGGTGATGATACTTGAAAGAGAGGGTTGAAACAGACCTCATCTGAAAGAAATCTTATCTCTGAAATGGGTGTGTTTTCCTTCTGTAGACTGTAAAATAGGAAATTAGCTCCCGTTTTGCTCCTTGTTTGACAAACTACAGTAAAAAACCTTGGGTTGCGAGTAACATGGTTTGCGAGTGTTTCACAAGACGAGCAAACATTTCTAAGACATTTTAACGTGGTACATGAACGATGTCTTGCAATACAAGTAGTTGGTTTCCAGAACGAATTATGCTCGCAAACCAAGGTATTACTGTCTATTACTGTACAGGCTTTTAAGCTCTCGAGAGAGGTGTGTGTTATGGGAAGGACACGCTGAAGACCCTGGCAGGAGCAAATTTTCCCAGCTGACTTCTCCATTAGTTCTCCAGAGAGCAAGGTTGTGCTCTCATTTCAGCCATGGCATTAGGAGAGTGAGGATGAGGGAGGGAAGTCCCTGGAACATCCTCTCCGTTTTTGCCAAGGGCTTTCTTGCCCCCTGCAGCGAGCGTGACTTTTCCTGTTGCTAAGTACAGGAGCACAGCCCCTGAGGATGCCGCTGGATAATGGGCAGTCTTCAGGAACAGAGGCTTATGTGTTCCTATTATGCTGGAAGAAAACATTCGCTGCACAGAAATGTGACCTACTCCATGACAAATGAGACCGCGGAGGCTCTGAATTTAGCACGCTCCTCTCAGAGGCTCCGGCGGAGCCAGCCCTTGGCTTGCACAGCCGAACTTGGGTATCTGAACAGGTGGCCGGCATTAAAGGACAGGAGGAGCAGAGGTGGGCCAGTATCTCGGAAGGGGGTAGTCACTTCCTACCCTCAGAGCCCAGCGAGAGGAAGGGCACTGTGGGCTCCCAGCATGGTAATACCGAGCTTCAGAGGACATGCTGTAACTAGCTGTGGCACGCGCTACTGCTCAGGAGTGGAAGTGACCACTCGAAGGCCCAGCTAGTACCATCTTGAAACGAATCTTAGTCACCAGATGCCTGCTTCTGACAGGTTCCTCTGAGGGAAGGAAGGCATTGGGCCAGTTCACATGGGAAGAAATTATTTGTGGGCCACCCTACTCAGGACAGTTACAAACATTTGCTTTTTGGTGGGGGGAGATGATTATATAATAACATTTCAGTTATCTACAACTAAGTATATCTCCCTTGGGCGAAAGACAAATCAGAAGAAAATCTCTTTTGAGGATGCTCAAAGATCTTAAGATATTCAGCTCCACTTAGAAGGTGATAAATGCCTTGTGACCACACATGCAGCCTTGTACAAAGGGGGCTGAGAGGTTTGTGTCCATCAGACTTTAGTGGTGTAGACACAGCATCTCCATATGAACTGTGCTGGACACATGACCCCTCCGTATGGCGGGTGTTCATTGAGTATTCAGTAGTTTCCTGATGGTAGTACTTGAGTAGCAAGGCAGTTTCTGTACATTTAGTACTCTGTGTCCTGAAATAGACATACTTCGGGTATAGTTTAAAAATCATTAATAAGGGTTAAAACTTTTCTTCTAACCAAAAAAAAACCCAAAATCATAAGTCTGTTGTTTGATTATATTTAAATGTTTTTAGCCTCTTTTTAAATCTCATTGGCCGGAATTTAAGCCTGTTTGCTTTTATTTTAACTTCAGTAGTGGTTTCAGTAAAGGCAGCCTCTGTGTCCTGCGAGCTCCCCCTCCGTCTCTGGCTAGGACCAATAATACAAAGTGCTCACAGAATGGTGAGGGGAGCCCTCCTTTCCTTTCTCTTTAACAGGGTAACATTTTGCTCACTGAGTTACTGTGAGAATTAAATGCTGTCATATGTATACCCAAGTCTCTGGCTCACATAAGATGTTCAACAAATTGTAGTTCCCTCCCTTTCTCGTCTCCCTTAGGAAAATTGAACCCATCAGTCCCTCTGCATGCTGGGAAGCAAGTGTAGTTTACAAAACCAAGAAAATAGAGTCTGTGCCCTTCAAGCACAAGGGTACCATAAGCTGTGTTCTCAGAACACAACTAATGGCCTATTTTGTAGGGGAGCTGTGTGCTTTAGGCCCACATTTCCTTTTCTGAATTGTGAAAATCTTCACTATTATTTGAACAACGTTTTGGGGGTTGCTTGTTCTGTGGTGTTTTTATTTTTTCATGCGGATTAGCATTTATACTATGAGATGAGCATCTGTGATCCTTTTCAGAATTCTTTACATTTTAGAAATCTGTAAACAGTAGGAAGCTACCACTATTCCCTGAGAAAAGGAAAAGGTCAGTTTGCAAATAGCAAGTCATGACATTGTCCACCTGGAACTAATATAATGCTATGTCAGTTGTACCTCAATATAAAAAAGAGACAGGTCAGAGCAATTTGTCACATAACTGTATTATTCAAATAAGATAAAAAAGCATAAGAAAATAGCAAAGCTGAAAGGACCCGTTTCAGCTGACAGTCTCTGTGTAGCCTCTTTTGTGTTTGCTAAACTGACATTCTCTAAGACATTTTCTCCCCCACTTGGTTTTTTTTTTTTCTTTTCTCGTGCTCCTTAACAATCAGAATAATTTATATTTTTTGAAAGGATATTTGAAAAAGGTGGTTGTGGCTGGAAATTCTTCCTTTTTCCCTGACGGACCAGTTCAAGTTCAGTTATGCAAAGAGCTTGCTCATAAAACCATCCAAGTTTGGGATGTGTTAAACACCGGTCAAGCCTTTTTCTTCCTATCACTGATTCTTGAATGTATGATCTGCTTCATAGTTAGATAGTTGATTGTCATTTGGCCGACTGGATGCTATTGTTTTTAACTTAGGTTTACTTCTGTTTTGGCAGAGATGGTGTTTGTCTGTTGGTTTGGTTTTTGGAGCTTAAGCAGATGCAAAAGAAATGTCCTCTTGAGTGCAGGCAGTATGGCAGTTTTGACATATCTTATTGAAATATTTCAAAAGCTCAGTTACACCAGGTAAAACTGGCGAATTGGCATCACAGTCTGAAGCATCCTTGCTTGCCCGCACTTGAACAACCTGGCAATTGTGAGCTAGAAATTAGGTCACAGAAGGTACGGTATGTGTTCGCTGGGGGTAGGATAAGGAGTGGAGAGCTGCCCGAGGCTCAGGAGGGTGACAGGCCCTGTGCTCCTCTCCCACCACCCCACCCTGACGTCCTGAGAACTCTGAACAGATCCCGAGCGTGTGTCCCATTTAGCTCAACAGGACGAAAGCATGAAAGTGGAGAGGAGGAGGAGAGCAAGGCTGGTCGCCAGCGTTAGATCACGGACTTAAACCTGCAGCTGCTGGCTGCAGTTCCTCCGTGGCACGTCCTGCTTTATACCTTGCATTTTTCCACCTTTGTTTAAATATTCAACCTGTCCAACCTGTTTGGGCTGAACAAGCTGGTGCTAGCAAATGTCTAAACGTGCCCACTCACTGTCAACGTTTTTTCTGATTTGTTAAGGAAGGTGATTAGCAACAAAATCTGCCCCCACCCCTCTACTAAAAAGTGACCCAGCAGCGCAGAAATCTTAGCATATGTATGCGTCACACTGGGTTCCAGTCATCTCCCCTTGGGTGTGTGTGTCTCTTTCCTCTGCTTCCTCTAAGACTCGCGGTTGATGGAGAGCTTGTCGGCCTTCCATGGGGAGAGATTTTGTATCTCCTTAAACCAGAGACTCAGTTGCATGATGTGTTCATTGGTATGTGGTGTCAGCACTTAATTCTTATTCTTCACGCTTATATCACCCAGGTCACTCAAGAGGATTGTTCTAGATCTACAGATAGGAAAACCGAGGTCTGCAATGTTACGGGATTCAGCTAAGATAGGAAGCAAATTCTGGCTCCTTTTCCCCGGGCTCCTCTCTCCAGGTTGCTGGTGATAGAACAGTGTGCTGTTCTCCCTGCAGCACATCATTTGGTGACGCATGTCACCGTGGCAAGCAGAGGCTGTGTGTACAGCATTCATCCCATTTTAGATAAACGCTGACTGCCCTGCTGCAGTCACAGAGCAGGGACCGTGTGGCACAGTTGGTTTTCACAGGTGATGTTTCTCTTCGGATTCATTTTCCTTATTTCTCTCTCAAATCACAGATGAGCTGATCTTGGTACCCCATTCCTTCTTGGCTGTTTCTCATGGCCCCTAAATAATGTACAATGCTGTCCCCATAGTGGTGGTCACTTTCCTTTTTACAGCACTCTTTCTCTGCCCCCACCGCCCAAGCCTTCCATTTCCCTCTGTGACATGGCAGGCCATCTCCAAGGGCCTGGCCTAAGCGTGTCTTGTTCCTCTTTTGGAAGTGTCTGAGGAGCAGCAAACAGTGACTTGGCACCACCTTATTGTGGAGATAATCATCTCTTCCTCCTCTGCAAGAAGAAAGAGGATGTGCATAACTAGCTTCTGCCATCTTAAGAAAGCTAAAGCTAATTCCCTCGGCTGAAGTGAGAAAGGTCTCGGTGACTTGAACATTTCCATTGTGCCATAAGCTTTGGCTTGAGGATTGGCCCGGTTCGTTTTTTACCTGTTTGCCACAGAAGGGCCTGCTCCCGTGTGCGGCAGTGATAGCTTCCCTCAGAGGTATGGCTCTGGGGTGAGGAGGCCACTCTGGGGATGTCAGCTTCCATCACCTAAGACCACCTGAGTCCTGGGCAGGGCGGCTCTGACTTGTGATTAGGACTCTGGGCTGTAGGGAAAGATTGAAGAAATGTAGGGAGAAGAGCCTGGGGTAGAAGAGTCCATTACAACACCGTGGCTGCCCGGAAATACCTGAGGGAAGGCGGTAGTAACTTCCTACTTATCGTTTCTCTGGATTAACACAGTGAAGGCCCAGGCAGGTCAGTTTCACTCTGCGTGACCGAGAGAGTTCTCTCTGGGTGAGAGAGAGGACAACTCATCCAACTCTGAGGGCTTTTGTTTGCTTTTTAAGAACTTGTGGTTTTATATGGGAATATGTACTATGTATTTTGGTGGGTATTATAAACAGGTGTCCAGGGAGCCAGATAATGTATGGAGAGTGTTAAAACAAATGAGAAATTATTTTAGCAAAACAAGGGGCGGCAAAGGAAAAACTGTACAAGAGGGTGTTGGGTGTACTGATTCAAAGGCATGGCAGTTAGGAACAGGGTCTAGTCTAGAATCAAGACCTTTTTAAAAGGTTGATATTTATTGACATGGGCCGCCTGCCAAGCTCCCCTGCGCTGTATTTGAAAGTCAGGAGAGGAGGAAGGAGTTTTAGAATGAGCAGTGAAGGGCCCTCTGTTTTCTAAGTAGACAGTCAATAACTGGAAAACATTATACCTCAATTCTGTTCTGAGGTCAGCTGCTTCCAGTATGGGAAAAGGAAAGTAGGGGAAAGGAATGCAATAGCCAAAAGGTTGCCTTTCTCCTACCTGGAGGATGGCTGGGAGATGGGGAACATTGAGGAAAAAATATTCTTCAGACATCATCCTCCCAGCTGTCCATCAACGAGGAAGTGTTTGTACCAAGGTCTAACACCAGACCAAGATGGAGAAGGAATTGCCTTCTCCAACCTGACAAAGGAGACAGGCGCTGATGGGACAGGAGCGTGGAAGTTGGGGCGGCCAGCCAGAACTGCACCCCTGAATTGGGGTTGGAGAGCAGCTCTGGGATGAGGAGTGGTGGAGACAGCACAAACACAGTTGTTAATGAATAATGTGAAACTGAATCCCCAGTACACTTTGAGTTAAGATTCCCTAACGTTTCATACAGTTTGGATTATGACACCATCAGAGTGTCGGGCTGCGGTCCATAGGGTGATGCGTGGGATGTGGTCTTCCAGACACCGCCCGCATCTTTTGCCCCAGAGCGGAGCAGAGGCAGCAGGCATACACCTGAGTGTTAGGACCAAGGTGCAAAGCTTCCCTTGGCCTATGCTGGTCCCATTGCCAGTGGTCATGGAATCTTACTGGCTCTTGGTGGGGTGGGCGCAGCATCCCAGCAGCTCACCAAGAGCATCTCAAGAGCCCCAGGGGCAGCCTGATGGAGGCGTTCCCACAGCCAGCCCTGCAGACAGCAGAAGCGCCTCTCTGAGGTTTGCACTTCACACGAGGCTGACTTCTACATCTTTCTGAGAGTGCTGTCTCCTCGGTCAGCTTACACCATTGTCCAACCACCCTCTGCAACCGGGCACAGCTAGTGCAGCCTGCCTTCTGGATAAGCATGACTGAACCTGAACAACCCCCGAATTACTAGAAGGTGCCTTTGAGTTGACACGTGGAACCACAGTGGGAATGGCTTGGAGGATGCCTTGCCAGCATTTCCCCAGCCCCCTTTCACCTCCATCTTCACTCCCCATCACCTGATTTGTTGGCACAAGACTCCATTGACATTACAAATGTCATTCACAGTTCCCCACCTTTAAACTCCCCCTGTAAACATTTGTTACGGAAACATACACAGCTCTTTCTGGAGGCTTGCTTTTCTTTGGCCCAAAATATAGATTGTAGAGCTGCGATGCTTCTGAATCTTATTCATTCCCTCTTTGGTTATTATCGCAAGGCGTTGATGGAAAAGCAAAGCTAGCACAGGGTATGGGTAGGGGTGGAGATGTGCGATGTGTCTATAATGGGGCTGTAAAAACTGTTTGAACCTGTTGACTTCAGTTTGGCGGGCCCTGAGGCCCGAGTGGTGCTGGGTGCTATTTGTGTACAGTCTGTGTCCTGTGTCCTGAAATAGTGACGTTTCTTAAATGCTATTCACTCAGAGAATAAAATGATTCAGCTCCTGGATTAATAAAACCTATGAGGAAATTAAGGCGGAAAAGTTAGCAGATACTGGTAGTGTTGAGATCTTCCTTGGGTTGTGACCTTCACACATAAATTAGATACGGCAAAAAAGCTTGAAGAGCTTTGAGACTTGCCTCAACATCTTGTACTAGATGATTCTTTACATTCATTGAGAGTTTTCCAAAGGATTTCACCCCCAAAATAATTTTACGAATGTTAAACTTCCCAACTTTTTTTGTTATGTATTTATACCTGCTAAACTTGTGCAGGGACTGCTTGTATACTGCGGGTGAGCCTGGGAGAGGTTTCAGTATGTTAGATCGTTAACCAGACCCGCAAACGGGATGAAGGGTCCAAATATTCCTGTGATCAAGTAATTGTCACACTTGATCTGGCATGAGTATCACCTGGGGGGCTTGTGGAAACCCAGGGCCAGGCCTGAGAACTGGCATTTGTCACAGGCCCCCAGGTGATGTTGATGCTGGCCTGGGAGACTGGTAGTCTTCTCCGGGGACGTTTCACAGATGTGGAAACGGAAGCTGAAGTCGCCTAAATAACTTGGGGCGTCTCCATGTCTATTAGTTGGAAACACCAGGACATAGCTTCTGACATGTCTCACAGCTCCCAGACTGTCCCAGCACCTCAAGCCGTCACGTAGTCTCTCTCTCTCTCCTACACTGTCTTTCTACCCAAATTGACTTTCATCCCAGTTCCTGCTTGCTTCTCAGAGCAAGCCAGTGCTTGAATGGTTAAGAGTTTATCTCTATTTCCAAATCTACAAATTTACATGCCTAAGAAAAGTTCCCAGAAAGGAAGTTCCTGTATTTGGAACTGGGACCTGGGAAGTTCAGGGAAGGAGGGGGGGAATATGCCTTAGAAATGGGTCTGTCTCCTTTGATTTACTAGATTTGCATTCAGCGTTTTACAAGGTGTATTTGGTTTAGCTCTGATACATTCTGTATCCTTGCAGATAGCCCACCCTACCTACAATGGATCTTTTCACATTTTAGAATATAAATAGTTGAATTTACAGGAGGAAGTCAGCATCCATCCCAGAATTCAAAGTAGACGCTTATCAGTGCTAAAAAGTACTCAGATTTAAACTTTTTCCCCCTAGTTTAAGAAACATCTGCAATATTTGTTTGCGTTCATTACTGTCAAAGCCCCTCCGGGTGTTACAAATGGGAGAAAACTTCCCTTGACTCCTGAAAGAATTCTGATAAATTCCTTCCTGAGACCACAGTGTGGCAGGATTTCTATTAAAGTGGCATGCCTGGGAAAGAAAATTCTAGAATTTAATCTAGACGCTGACTTTGACTTGACATTAACGTCTCTCTACTATAAATGTAGGTGTAACTTTGAATGCATGAATGCAGATTAATCCCCATAGAGAAAAAATCAGCATGTGTCCTCAAGTGTTCATATTTGGGATGTTTTTCATTAAAGTCACTTCAGTGTGGCACTGTTTACTGTACAGTCTCATCAAGTTTGCCAACATTAAATCCTAGTAAATTATAGGTTGTGTTGGAAACTGAGGACATACATTGTAGTGATACTGCAGATAGAACGGGTTTGCTGCATATACTTCATCCCTCCGCCCATCCCTCCATTCAGTGATTGAACAAATGCTTATTCATTCATTGATTCATCCATTAGGCGATTTGGCAGATATTTGTTGACCACCTGCTTTGTGCCCCCAGGGGCTGGTACAGAGAGTGAGAGAGACAAGGTTCTTGCTGTAATGGGACTTATTTTCAATTGAGGCTGAGGAGACAGTCCAACAAGTAAATACATGATATTCGCAGTTACTGCTGTGCGCTGTGAAGAAAGTATTGGGTTGTCGAAAAAGTCATGACGCATTTGTGTAACGGAAAACAGAGGAAAAAATACGTCATGACTTTTCCGACAACCCAATAAAACCGGGCAAGTAAGCTCGGGCGCGCCTGCCTACGTGGAATGGGGTGCCTGATGAGAAACCTGATGGCCGGAGCCAGCCCGCCCAACGTCGGGCTCCGCAGCCCAGGCAGAAGGGGCTGCAGCCACCAGCCCTATGTGTTTGAGGAAGCCAGAGAGAGCTCGTGTGTCTGAAGGCTGTAGGTTTGGGGCAGGGTGCTAACAAATGAGGTCAGAGAAATAGGCTGTGGCCAGACTTGCTTCTAAGAACTGGACCGTCAGAGGTTTTTTAAGCAGGAGTGGTGTGATTTGATCCATGTTTGAGAAGCTCACTCTACCTGCTGTGTGGAGAGTGGACAGTAGGAGATCCAAGAGGGAAAGCAGGGTGACCAATGGAAAATATTAAGACCAGCTGGTTGCAGATTCTCTGTGGTTAGTGTTTTTGCTCTGTATCTGTCTGTGAATGATGATATATCAATCCTTGTACATAAATCTTGACACATTTGTCCAATTATTATTTTTTAAGACAAGTTTCTAGAAGTGGAATTAGTGAGATAAAAGGGTATACATATTTAAAACCTGGTCCCTGTAGCTCAGGCACTTTGCAGAAGGGTAATTACCAGTTTTCACTCCTATCGACAGCGTGTTCGGGTTCCAATAAGTGTGTCGTAGTGATACTGCATGTGTAAGATTTTCTGCATGTGCTTCATTCATCCATCCCTCCATTCAGTGATTCAGCAAATATTTACTCATTTGTTTATTCATCCATTCAGCAATTTGGCAGATATTTATGGACCCCCTAACGGGGGACTAGTATCTCTCTAATGAGAGGGGGACTAGTCTCTCTCTAATGAGAGAGAGACTTCACCACACCAACACTGCATACTTTTCATCCTTGCCAATCTGGAAAGTGTGGAAAGACGTTAATTGTTCAGGTACAGAATGAAGGAGACATGGCTTGATAGCAGTTCGAATGAAGAAATCATGGGGGTCTTAGTAGGAACTGATGGGGCAGCATCGGTGAGAAACACACAGAAAGAAACCCCAGCTCTGTTTACACAGCCTCTTGGAGGGTGGTCCGTGCCTTGTGGCTTCCACTCTCAGACCACATCCAAACTAGTGTCCACTTCTGATCCAACATTTCATGAAGGACATTCACAGACTGGAGAGAGTATTCCAAGGTTAGTAGTGATTGGTATAATTCAAGAGACTTGAGAGCAGAGCTTGTTGGGGCTAGCTAGCTAAAGGAGCCGGAGTTGTTCTATTTTAAGAAAGCTTTGGAGAAATGCGGTCATCATCCTGAACTGTTGGAAGGACTGCCATGTGGAAGAGAATGCAGATTGATTCTGTGTTGCCCCAGAGGACAGACAGACATTTAAAGAAAGGATGGAATTTTTGACTCAGCATGGGGAAGGTGATTTTAACAGTTAGCACTGTGGAAAATGCAGAAGTCCTTGTGGCTGAAAGTATACAAGCAGAACTAAATGACGGTCTCTCCAGCATGCTGTGGAGAGGACTTTCTGTGCTGAGTGGGAGGCTGGATAGCATCTCTCTCAGCTCCTTTCCAGTTCTGAGGCTTGTGGTAATTTACTGATTCTTAACGTACATGGTAATTAATGAATTAGCCCTTGAAACAAAACCTGAGAGAAAACAGACCCAAGCCTTCTAAAGACGAGAAACAGAATTGTATGCTCCCCACTAGCCCTTCTTTCTGTTTTGGCCACGTTCTGCGGAAAAGAGGCCATGACTGGCTTTGTCATGGTGAGTCGCCCCACTTCCTGTGCGTGTTTGGGAGGAAATGGACAGCTAATGTTGCTGCTCCTATCAGAGGCCAGGGAAGAAGAGTAGGGGTCAGTGTGGGGAGAATCGTTAACTACAGATCACATGCAATTTCACAAATGGCTGGAGCTCCGAACACTGGCAGCCCAACTATTGGCTGAATTCAGTTCTTAAATGAGCCTGCAGCTGTTGGTCACTAAGTAGCTGACAGGACAGATTGGGAACACCCCGTGTCTTGGCCAGCAACCGGAGATTTAACCCCAGAATGGAACATTGCTTGAGCTTTGAACCCGGGGCTCTGACTGGGCTCAGTCGGAGACCTGAGTGGGTAGATGTGTTCGGCAGCCTGTACTTGACACCAAGCTCTTGAGACTGTTTTGATCCAGTCTCCTCTCCCTGCCTTTGGTAGTGATGCAGTTCAAGGGCATCCCCAATTTTTCAGAATAAGACAGGACAAGAGGTGGGGAACGTTCTCTGCCTGATGTTGGCCCGACCCTTCACTCCCTGTTGAAATTTGGTTATAGTTTGGTAACAACTGCTGGGCTTCGGGCCACAGTCCCTCAGAAAAGAAGTGTCTGGGTTCAGGTTCGAGCCCTAAGATGGCAGCCTGTGATTCAAAACGCAGATCCAAAGATGTTGGAGTAAAAGCATGGATTCTGGAGTCGGCACACCTGTGAGGCCCTGGGTGTGTTAGCCTCTCCACACCTCAACTGCTTTATCTGCAAAATGGAAATAATCTGTGTGAGTTCCCCCCATATCCTCCTTGAGTGCTCGCTGTGGTCCCTCCTCTTCCTCTGTCTGTGAAAATAACTTCTGTCATAAGTCCCAAGAATTGGATTTTATAAATACTAGTATCGTGACAGAAAAGATACAATTTGAAATGAGCTACTGAACTGCTGACAGGTGTCAATTTCCACATTTCTCACAGGTTATTGTAGCCTCGTGTTCATTGGCACAAGTAACCTGTCGACTGTTGAAAAGAGTATTAACTTTTTTTAAATTAATTTTAAGCGATTCATTGAAAAAGGTAGGTTTTGGTACTAATTTATATCTCTTAGTATCATTCTTCTTCAATTCTCAGATGCTTCGAAAAAAGATTTTTTTATTTTCTTTTTACATTTCTAAAGTTGGAATGTGCTGTACAATCAATGTCAAAAGAAACTTGGCAGTCTTTCTTTTTTCCTTCCAAATGCTGATATTAACTGATGGTCGCCTTAAATCACCTAACAAAGCAGATACTGAGGACAAGGCTATTTGTTTCCATTAAGTTTCCCAAGGCTTTAGGTGACCAAGAGCTAATAATAAAGCATCCTTCCCTAGTAATTAAGCAAGGAATTAGGACGATGGCTGTGACGCCTTTCCATTCTCTCCCAGTAGGTATTTCTGCTCCCCCCACACTGATCCCCCTCAGAGAACAGAGGTTAAGCCACATCTCAGCTGCCGGCTGAGGGTTGGGCCGGTGCTCTTGGGGCAGGGCTGATGCGGGGACCCCTCCACATTCTAGAGTATGTCTGTAGGAGCAGAACAAGAGAAGTCAGCATCTTACCTCCACACACTCAGAAAAGAGGTCTCACAGGCGTCGCAAGCCAAGGGTTATGTGAGGGAAAGGCCTGGTCTTAGCCCAGGCCTTGAATTGGTGGCCTGAGAGCCTGATGGTTGCTGCTTGTGGGGCGCGAACTGCTTCACCTTTTCATCCTCATCCTGCCTCCTCCGAAGAAGGCACAGCAGAAAGTGAGCTGAACTTCCTTTTAAAAGCGTGACAGGATCGTCTGTGAGAACTTGGCTCCCGTTTTCCGTGCCCGAGACCTTCGCCGTTAACGATAATCGTATAAAAGAGCTATTTACAAAAAGCTGAGGCTCCATTCCTACACCTGGCACAGTTTAACCCCAGTCAGAGATGATGGCGATGATGATTGTCATTAGGAAAGCTAAACTTTTTTTTGTCACAAAGCAAGGAAATTGAGTCTGACTATCGTTTTGCATAACGTCATTCTTCCTTTCCCTATAGGTCTTGGGACCTTGTTTTTCGGATGTTTGTTTTAGAACTTGATAAAGTTAGGTCACTTAAATCAGGTCATCCATAAGCCTCTCTTTATCCATATACGTGTAGTGTGTATAGGTAATACTTCCTTATATGTGTACTCCTAGTCCCGTAGGTGTCAGGGTTGCAACATGTAATTTCCTCATTCATTGCTCCAGCTATTCTCATGGTCTATTAATCCATGTAATACCACGAACAACAGGGAAAGGCTCTCAGGTCTTAATAAGCTCTCCAGACATTTGCTCTGTCGGCACTTCTCAAATTTGACCCCCAACGTGCTTCAGAAGGCACAACAGAAAGAACATGTACCACTAGGAGATGGGGGCTGAGTTCTGGGGCAAATAGAGTGATTACTTGCTTTATGAAATAGCAGTATCTGGGAATTCTTTATTCTATAGAATTATGTGTCCTCAAATAATTTACTTTATCTCAGTAAGAACAGGTCATCAGAGCTTGTTTTTATCTCAGTGCCAGTGAAGTTCATGAGTAGCCCCCAACAGACAGCAAGGCATCAAATGACATTTTTTTAGAGAGCACTTGCAAGAGCTTTATGAGGGATTCAGGTTATAAGGTTTTAAAAAGAGAGAAGTCACTGTGTAAATTATACTCCATGTCTCTTAACTAAAGAAAATGTACCAACGTTTAAATAGAAAAAATGTAAAAGAAATAAACCAGCTCAGTTGCTGGCTGAATCACATTGTTTGTGTGTGTGTGTGTGTTTGTGTTCTCCAGACATATGAAGATTCATGAGAAGGACCCCAACAGTGCTACCGCTGCAGCCCCTCCATCCCCACTGAAGCGCAGGCGGCTGTCCTCCAAAAGGAAACTGAGTCATGACGCCGAGTCGGAGAAGGAAGACCCTGCACCTGCTAAAAAGGTCCTCTGCTTCCAGCACAGATGTGCCTAGCCACGGGACTCGGGGCAGATACCTCTGGGCTTTACTCGCACAGTTTTGGGGACTTGGCAGGCCTGCACCCTAAGCTTTTAACTGTGTTTTCCACACTGTTTTGTAAGGTGTCTGCAGAAAAGAGTATCTGTTCACCTCCTCTGTGGAGCCCCCTCGCTTGCACCCACTGATGATGAGCTTTTTCATTATTCTTGTGCTTTTTCTGTTTTTCCAGCTACAGTGGGAGTTCCATAAGTGTTAGGGACCCTTTTGTCCTCACTCTTTTATTCCCAGTGCCTGTTAGATGCTAGATGCTCTCTAAATATTTGAGTGGATGAGTGGGTTGAGGGTGGGTGGGCGGATGGATGGATGGATGGATGGATGGATGGATGGATGGATGGATGGATGGATGGATGGGTGAATGGGTGGATGGTAGTATTCAGTGAATTTTTGTCACATGAATGAGCGACTGGTCAGTGGCATATTTCGTACCTGGGACGGAGGGAGCAAGCATCCTTTTGTTTTCAGATAGCCGCTGGATTTAGTGCTGGCTTCTCTTCAGAAGCAAACACACGTGAGGGGCCACCTTCATGACGGCACTTTTTTTTTCCTTTCCCCAAAGATGGTAGAAGATGGGCAGTTGGGTGACTTGAAAAAGAAGGCTGATGAAGTGTTTCACTGCCCAGTATGTTTCAAGGAGTTTGTTTGCAAGTATGGACTGGAGACCCACATGGAGACGCACTCAGATAACCCACTAAGGTAGGAGAAAAGGTGGAATATATCTACTCTGGAAAGGTCTTTTTGTTTCCCGTTTCTTCTGGCATATTCTTCTTTTCCGTTACTCCACACTGGGCTGAAATGATTTAACTTGGGTGTGATGATGTGAGTAAGGCCGTTAAGAACGGTGTATGGTGTAGGGAAGAAGTCGGACCGAAAGGTGTGAGACAGAAGGTGGCTGTGGTTACACAGACTGAGGTTCCGTCTGCTTCCTTCACTCCCGGCGAGGCCCCTAGAGCCATCACCCTGAGCTCCTCTCACAGGGACCTTTGGCAGCAGACACATTGTCTTCACAGAGGTGTTGCAACCCAAATGATTGTTAGTGTGCATGAGTGTGTGGTAAGGACAGGAAAGGCATGCCAGGTGTCTGTAGGTGTTTGGACTGGACTGGTAGCACCGAACACTAAGAACGCATTTTGGGGTAAGACCAGGTACTACCTCGTGTTAAGACATCTGACCCAAAGTGAAGCCTGTCACAGGAGCACAGTGATAGGTGATTGTTCTTCTGCTCCAGCTTCGGTTTTAGATCTTCACTGGCTCTGGTTTTTCTTATCCTCAGCCTTCCCAGGCAGAAAATGTGGATGGTAATATGACTTTCCAGCAGAATCTGGGGGAATGGGGGGTGGAAGACTCGGCTTTCTTTCCCTACCTTCTCTGAGAACTTTTTCATCAAGCAGAAAGTCCTGTGTTCTTAGTGAGCAGATAGGCTTGGAACCTTTTCCTGCAGAACTGCCACTTTAAAATGTTATGCCATAGCCTTTAAGCACTGAAGTGAACGAGGTGCCATTGGGGACCCCTGGTGCAGGGCAGGACTGGGAAGCAGCATGTCTGCCAGGCTTACCAGGGCAGAGGTGACCGCATACATGGCTGCAGCTTCGGGTCTCAGGTGACAGCTTGGGAGTGTAGAAACCTGGACATCTGTGTGACTCACCGATAATATGGAGTATTTTTCCTTCCTTAAAGATACATGTTTGGTCGTGACTTA
Source organism: Hipposideros armiger (assembly GCF_001890085.2). Taxonomy (NCBI): domain Eukaryota; kingdom Metazoa; phylum Chordata; class Mammalia; order Chiroptera; family Hipposideridae; genus Hipposideros; species Hipposideros armiger. Next base: position 405,197 of record NW_017731824.1, read on the forward strand.
GTAGTGAAAAGGTCTGAGCAAGCTGAAGACGTTTGTGTTGGGGGAAAGCCTAATTGTACGGTAACTTAAAGCCATGTCAAATATCATTATCCTTAATCACATTAACTTGACATTTTTCCATTGGGGGGAAAAGGACTTAATGAAGAGTTTGAACTGCTGCGCAGTTGAAGTGCTAGGAAATGTCTTTACGTAAGTCACCCATCTCGGGACGCTGCACGGTGTGCAGGAGTGGGCGTGGACCTGGGGCCCAGTTGGTCTCTGCTCACGTGGGAGCTGGGCCAGAGCATCCCCGTGTTCCCTCTTGGGCCTCAGAGTCTGTGATTCTGAAACCTGTCTCTTAACAGTTGTTCTTCTGTCTACCAAGAAAAAGAATTTAGCTCCTCCTGTGAAAGGCCCTGTATTTCTGAGAGATTCAGGAACTTCATGGTTTCATTAACGTAGACCATCCCCAGGATGTGGGCTTGTGGTGGGTGATTAATATTGAAATAGTTTGCTAGGCTGAGGACCTCAGCAAACAAAGGTGAAGTTGCCAGATGACCCTCGCGTGGCGAATTGTAGCCAGAGGCAGGAAGAGCCCTGGGGACCCCCAAGTCCCATTTCTGCCGAACAGCCATCTGATCCAGCACAGCCAGGTAGACACACGACCAGTCTCTGAGTTCCTCCCTATGTTTGATTCCATTTCATGTTTTATTCTGTGCTCAGATATTAGGAACTACCCATTTGCCCTTTCTAGATCATTCTACCTCACAGGGAAAATAACTGGACTCTCAGGAGAGACTTCTGAGTGGCTGGGGCCAGCACAGCAGTGTATGGCAGTGATAGATAAAGATCAAGTGTCCCCTTAAACGCTGGCCTGGACAAGGGTGTAGGTTCTTCTGGAGCGGGGCCTTCTGGACAAGCACCTACTCCAGGAACAGGCTGGGCTTGCTATGCAGAGAGGATGGAGATGGGAATGGCGCCGGGCACTGGTTGTTCTTTTCTGCACGATTCAGTGGGTGATTCACTCACCATGACTCCTAGGCCACAGGGGTCGCCGATAGGCTACGAAGTTCAACCTCAGGTCCTGTGTGTTTTCCCTGCCTGCTCAGTAGTAACACCCTTTGTTTGGTGAGGGGTTGACCGGAGAAGTTTTATAGTCTGGCGGGGATTCAGCCCCTCCTGGCAGCTTCCCTCCCACTGGAGCCCTGGATGCTGTGCCCATGGCACCTGGCAGGGCCTGCAAGGAGGGGCTGCCTTGCATCCCTTGTGGGGAACAGCCAGGCCATTCCCTGTCTGGTGGCTTTTGCTAGATGGGGTGGGACTTGCATCTGGAAACCAAAAGGAGTTGATTACAGAACATAGTTCATTTCCCTTCTCTCCTCTCCGCTCTGCCGTTCCACATAATAGCCTGCTATCAGAGGAGGCCATTGGGGCGGGCAGGCAGGAGCGGCAGGGCCCAGCCAGGCAGTGAACTGTGACAGTCGCTAGTGGCAGAAACTGCTTGTTAACTCAGAGCTAAAATAGACCAACTCCATTTGCAGACTCCAAAGGCAGCAGAACCACAGTGGGATGGATGCTACCAGTTTAGACAGAAAGTTTTTAACTCAAAACAGCTGTTAGCTTCTCTCTCTCTCCTCCCCTTACCCTCCACCCCCAAAGCTGGCAAGGTGCCCATTGTTTCTTAATAAAATGCATTGGAAATCCAAACTGTAAACACTGAGGCCGATTTCCTCCATTCCCCTGTGTTTCACATTAACGAAGTGTCAGCGTAGAACAAAAGGAAGACACGAAGCCGCTTGGAGTGCTTCTGACTCTTGGTGCCGGCTGTTGCTCGCGTCCTGGCGTGACCAGCAGTAAATCGGCCACTCTGTACAGCTCCCGAGACCAGAAGGGCAGGGCTTATTGAGGTGACGGGGCAGAGTGAGTGTTCAGTGAGCAGGTGGACCCAAAGAGGACATCCCTGAGCGAGGATGTTTCAGGGTGTTGAATATCTTGCTTGGTTATAAGAATAGAACAGAGTAACAGGCCGTCCACTGCCATGAATAAAGTTAGCTTGGGAGGGATGTCCAGTCAGCACCTGGATCATTTAAAAATTTTCTAATAGCCATATTTTTTTTAAAAAAGGAAATTGATCATGCTTTGTTGATTATACCAATATATCCCAAATATAATGTTAATATAGTTTCACTGTAAAAATTGTCAGTGATATGTTTTACATTCTTGTTTACATGCTAAGTCTCTGCAGTCCAGGGTGTGTGGTCTGATCACAGCCCATCTCAGTCTGAACAGATGCATCTTCAAGGCTCGGCAGCCCACCGCGCGCACACACAGTGCATGGTCAGGACAGGCCCGCGGTGGCAGGGAGGCTCCGAGGCAGCGGCTTTGCTTTGGAGGCCCCTGGTCTTGTGTCTGAACAACTTATCTCAGGCTGACCAGAGCATGGCTGGGTCAGATGACAGCAAGGGGGTCACCATGTTGATGCGGTTGCAGAGGGGGGAAAAACTTGGCAAAAGTTGTGTAATCTTACATGGCTTCCTGATTAAAGGAGATCAGGTAACAAATCATTTTTAAATTATTCCAATTGAAAGAGACCCAACAGGGGCCAGCCAAGTGGCTCAGCTGGTTAAGAGCTCGCTTGGGAATGCCAGCTCTGAGCAGCAGGGCTGCGGTTCAGATCCCACATGAGGGCCAGTGACACTGCCCTCTACAGCCAAGATGATGAACAACAGCTCCACCTGGAGCTGGGCTGTCGTGAGTCGCTGGCGACGGCGTAGGCTGCAGCGGGGCTGCAGTGGGCTGCCTTGAGCTACGTGAGTGGCTGGCAGCCAGCGTGAGTGGCCAGGAGCCGCTGTGAGTGGCTGACCAATGACTGGCAACCAATCTGCCTCACCCGGGAAGAGTGCAATGATAATACCAACATGGGCCAGTGAGGCAACATCCTCCACAGCTAGACTGAAGAATAAAAACAGCAATGTGTCTACCTGTCTGTTCCCCTTCCCCGATTCCCCAGCGCTGTTCCCCTTCCCCCAATTCCCCAATAAAATCTTAAAAAAAAAAAAAAAAAGAAAAGAAAAGAAAAAAGAAAGATACCCAGCAAATGACTGAGTGCTTATTATGTGTCAGGCATTTGACCAGACTTGAGGGGAAAAATGGTGCTATTGGAGACAGGGCCCCTAAGGGGCCAGTCAGAAAACAAGTAAAGGGGCGGTTCTGAAACAAAGCGAAGGGATAAATTCAGGGCCAGGAGGGATATGGAGCCTGTGGTCCAAGCAGAGGGCGCCTCATCAGCTGGTGCAGCACCCCTTGGCATTTTATATCAGGTGTTAGCCCTTCATTGCCTTTTTTCCACTCGGCGCCCTTCTCATTCTGGTCTAATTATTGACCTTAGTTGTCTGTTAGGCGATTTTAAATTTTAAAGGTGATGCCTTTAAATCTGTGTCAGGAAATAGTACATGGGGAACCCAAACAGGCTATGACAGGCATGGCTGTGTGAGGGGAGCGGGGGATAAGGGCTGCTGCAGGCGTGGAGCTGGGGCTGGGGGCCAGCCCTCATCTAGGCAGTGGATAGAGGTGCCAGAACCTTCTTTCTTTTGGATTCTCAAGTGTTCCAAGAAGTGTTCAACTCCCTTTACTGCACCCCCCACACACACATACACACACACACACTCACACCCACCACCTGCAGGAAGAGCCTCCGAGTAACTCACATCGCATTGGTCCTAATTCACTTGTTAAATGCCATTCTAAAAATAGGGAAGGGTTTGTCAGCATCTTGTATTTAAGAGTCTCTGTGTTCTGTGGCTGAGGCTTGGCCAGGTTGAAGCAGATTTAAAATGATGCTGGTGGCTGAGGGTGGAGGGGAAGACACTCCCCTTCTTTCCACCCCTCACCCCTGCCTCTAACCAGGAAGCTGGAAGGTGCCTCTGTCAGGACTGCGCCCTCTCCATCCTGCCCAAGGGGCCTCTCAGTGACTTGGGCTGTGCTGGGCAGGGACAGCCCCCAGCTTCTGGGCTTACCCCAGCCCTCCCGTGGTGAAGTCCTAGACCTGCCCCTGCTTCACACCACGTTGGTTTGGTTGAACAGTCCGAGCAGGGGTGTCGGGAGGCAGTGTGCAGCCTGGTAGATTCCTGGGCGTGGGGAGGGCAGGCTGCCACCCGCCGCTGGCCAGGGCCCTGTCACAGGGCCCACACTGTTGCTCCCAGCAACTGGGAGAGATTAGTGCAGCTGTTGGATGTCAGTTCTCAGCCTGGACTGGACTAAAGGGGAGGGGGTGGGCTGGAGGGGAGAGGAATGTCTGGATTGGGCGGAGCTCGCAGAGGTGATTTGCACTTAGCCCTTCTTGCCTCCAGAAACAGAGCAGGAAAAATGAAGCATGAAATCCCTTTAAAAGAGGAATGTCAGTCTCTTCGATTAAAACGCTATAATGAGCCATAAATCCAGTGTCTCAAGGAAGTGGCCAGGGTGAGCAGCAGCTTTCTCAGCAAGGTATTTCACAGGTTCTGAGGCCGGGCTGGGCCTGCTGGCTGCCTGGGGAGACTTAGTGGTAAGAGAGGCTCCCAGTGGGCCGCTGTCCAGTGCCCAGGCATTAAGAATGCGACCTGGGTTGTAGAAGGAGTTGGGCATCTGCAGTAACGGTCCTTTGAACAGACAGCGTAGCAGAGCAGCAGGGAGGAGCTAAGCCACTGGCTCCATGCCAGCTGCCTGGCAGCTCCATGGCCTCGGGCAAGTTGAGACTCAGTTTCCCAGTTTCCCCATCTGGAAAATGGATTTGAGGACTGCTGTGAGGATGAAGGGGGCTATCCATAGTCCTCAGACTGTAACAAATGCTAAGTGAACATTTACCTCTGATACTGTTATTTAAAATGCGTCTTTTTTTGATAGTTTAAACCTTGCAACATTTACAGTCAGGTTCTGTGTCACTCTTTTGGGTATCCCTTTCCAATGAAACTGAGAAGGAGTCAAATTCCCGGGTTTCTCCTAGGAACTGTGTACTTGATAGGGACCATGAAAGCAGGTTGTCCTTGAGTCTTTATTGTTATAAAGAGCTGCGTTTATCTAGTTTTGCTTTTGTTAAAATTGGGAAATTGAGTGGCTGTTTAAATTTGATTTGAGTCCTACCTACCAAATTTTGTAATCCAGATATTGTGGATATTGTATTGAAAGCCAGATATTTAGAAGCGTAAAGGGACTTGACACCTTTAAGCAATAGAACCACACATCGTTTTCCTTAGATTGTTGGGGAAACCAGAGCTTCTAAAGAAATGTTTTTCCTGATGTTTGAAATTTGCCAAAACATTCTTTTGAAAATATATTTAGCATAGTAAAAAAATTTATTTAAAAAAAATTTTTTTTTTATGCTTTCTTGATGGGGTCGTCTGTCTGTTTATTACCTGCCATGATGGTAGACTTGATAGAATGATATAAAAGTCAGATACCTGAGTTTTATCGTTTGGGGGCTGCTCTTAAGCGTTTTTGGTTGACTTCAGGATTTTCTTCTTGTTCTGGAGAGTGAAGGTCGCCAGATGAATAAAATATTATCGTAGCAAGCATGGGAGGAGCTAGTCCTGTAATTGTTTCGCCACAAGGTTTTTTGTTTTTTTTAAAAAAAAGCTCTTTGGTGGTCTTGTTTTCCATTCCTGTAAACTTCATTTCTGATCAATTTGCCTCCCGTCCTGCCTTTTTTTTTACTTTTTTTTACTTTTTTTAAATAAAGATTTTATTGGGGAATTGGGGGAGGGGAACAGCATTGGGGAATCTGGGAAGCAGAGCAGACAAGTTGCTGTCCTTTTGTTCTTCAGTCTAGTTGTGGAGGACGTTGCTTCACTGGCCCATGTTGGTATTATCATTGCGCTCTTCCCAGGTGAGG
>NW_017731824.1:414286-424398 GCF_001890085.2 Hipposideros armiger
CTACCTGTCTCCTAGTCCCCTGGTACTCTTGGCAGGGAATGTGTCCTGTAGTTGGGTTCGTTCCCCCAGAGCGTGGCATACGTGCAAGGGATTGCCCAGGGAGCAGGGCCAGGAGAAAGGAGGAAGCTGCCCTGTCTGGGCCCCTGGCTGAGAGAACTTTGATTATCTAAAGGTGCTTGGGGCTTTGGAGCCATCTCTTCCCTGGAAGCTCTTATCCCAGTTGGTGAGCTTAAGCATAATTCCCTCAAACGTAGTTTTGTAGGTTTGCATATTGAGTGGCTTGGAGGAACCTGGTATTCTAAATTTAGTTGAATGATGACAGGAATCTTGATGGCAAGATGGAGCCGAGTTAGCAGCGGAGATAGGAGAGGCAGATACACAGCAGGGCCACGCTGGCTACGTCCTGCCACGGCACGATAAGGGGAGCAGAGGTGTACATACTTGGCACGTCTTTCATCGCCAGATGAAAATGAGCTCAGCTGCTTCACAGGTGATTTCATTATCTCTTTATTTCCAGAAAAGAATTTGAAAGCAAAAAAAGTTTCCATTAAGGTGTGTGCAATGTAAGCTTGAGCAGTTGCTTTACCTCTCTGCACCCCAAGTTCTCTCCCTGTCAAACAATAATAGGACCTGCCGTAGAGGTTTGGGGAGTGGCAGATGCACTTGTTTGTGTAAATACTGGAGTGATGTTTGCTTGGCACATGGCGCAGGGGTCATGGAAATGTGCTAAGTCTGCACTACCGGACACAGTGGAGCCCATGAAATGAGGATAACATGACTGAGGAAATTTTAAATTTAACCCACCACATGTGGCTCTAGTGACTACTGTATGCAGTGCCCTTATAGGGGATATTGATAATATCCTAATGATTGTATGGTTTTCAAGATGGTTGTTCTCAGCAGAGACCTTGATGATGACACTGGTGTGAAAAGTGGAGTTTATTACACGTCTGTGTGACCCAGGATATTTAAGGTGAAGGAGGAGGTTCTCTCTAAAGTGCAACATGATCATGTTTAGAGGGACTGCGTTTGTGGGGGTCTTTCTAGGAGAGGGAGACAGCCTCGTGATAGGTGAAGGCAGGACTATGAACAGGGCTCACGTTTTGTCTTTGCTTCATACCAGCTGTGTGACTTGAGCCTCAGTGTTTTCATCTGTAAGGTGAGGGTCAGGATACCCACCTGCCTACCAGGGCCGAGCGCGCTGCCCCGTGGGGTGTCCTGCACGCTGTTTGGGCTCAGGAAGTGGGAGCTATGGCTGGTTTTCACATCCTGATGGGAATAATATCAGAAATTGAATACATAATCACTGTCACATGCTACTACTTCAGTTGGAGAATTTGATTACTATTTTATCCCGATCAAATACCGTGGATGCTGATGTGATTACTCTAGATGCTGTGTACATTTGTGCTTTTTGGCTTGTAAACATTTTTGATGATTAGAAGGAGGGAGAAAACCTCTGAAATGATCACTCTGTGTGACATAATTCAGGTAAGAACAAGTAGGCCTGTGACAGTGGCTATCATCTCACGCACACCTGTGTTGTCTGCAAAGATTGGATATCTAGAAGTTGGTAGAGCATAACTTTTTTTAAAGGAAGAGTTTTGTTGCTAACCATGAACAGACTGTCTTCTTGACGCCATAACATTTTTATTTTATTATAATGATTTGTTATGTCATATTATTTTCACTTACAAATGAAGTGACAAACATAATAAGACTAATGAACGAGTGGGAATGCTGACCTAGCTGCCTCCTTAGAGCCTGTCCCTTTCTTCTCCCAGATGTGACATTTGCTGTGTCACCTTCCGGACACATAGAGGATTGCTACGCCACAATGCGCTTGTCCACAAACAGCTTCCCAGAGACGCAATGGGAAGGCCTTTCATCCAGAACAACCCTTCCATTCCTGCTGGCTTCCACGACTTAGGATTCACTGACTTCTCCTGTAGGAAGTTTCCTTGGATTTCTCAGGTATGCTGATTGACCAGCAGACCCGGAAGCTACCACCTTCACGGTCTGCATAGTTGGACTAAACTTCCTCACCCTGAGGTTTCCTTTCCTTAAAGTGTTGTCCGTTGGGCTTTGTCTTTTTTTTAATAACAGCTTTTCTCTTGAAATCCAGCTTGGCCCTTTTAGTCTTTATTGGATTGTTGGGTCGGTCAAGAGGTGTAGGTGGCCTTTTATTTTGTGTTGAATATCACACTTGCACCTGAGTCTAGCTCATCAATACTTCTGCCCGTTCTTGGGGCATCTGGATTTAAAGTTGTGAATTGTTGGCCACNTTGACTCCATTCCAACATTATACACCACATCCCATGACTATATATGTATTAAATTATAGTTGGCATATAATAGTATTCGACGGCAGCTTCAGATGTACAGTGCAGTGGTCAGGCCTCTACACCATCTATGAAGTGGTCTCTCCACTGACTCTTAATCTTTGATGTGTATACTTGCTCCCATCCCATTTTAGGTACTTGGGGAAGATTGTTTGGGAAACAGGCTTCAGTCATTGGTTATCAGGGCTGATTCCTTTAATGGTGACAGTTATTCCTGATAAGCACCTGTTAGCCTACTGTGGGCCCTCAGAACTGCTGGCTGTCCTCAGGGCTTCTCATACCCTGACCCCTGCACGCAATGCATGCCCACGCCATAAGAGCACATCTGTCACACCGCAGCTCTACCCCAGCCCCAAATGGTGCTGGTTTCTTTTAGAAAAGGAAAGAAAAGAAAAAGAACTGATACCGTGGTGCCCTGCCTCATTAGGCGAGTTGTGGTACATTTCAGTTCTCAGTTCAATGACTTTAAAACTTCAGCTTTTGTTTTTTTAAGACTAGCGGACCTGGCTATGAACAAGAACATCATTCATTTGCAATAAAGTCCTTTGAGAATTGAAAGGACAAACCCTCAGTTAAGGAAGGAGAGTATTTCCTTGGCCTTCCAGAGCTGGCTTGTTCCAGCCCTTACCTTGCCGTCCCTTTGCCTGTGGGAGCCAGAGGCAGAGGTTGAGGGCACTGGCTGGCGGGTTGGGTCTCTCTGTGGCTTCAGAACCAGGGCAGTTGGCTGTTCTTGTGGGAGTCAGACTTCTCTGACCACCTTAACAATGGACTCTTTCCAGCCCAGCCAGTCTCAAGGCTGGAACCAGTGTGCTATGGGATTTTGCTCGTTTGTCTGATTTCCAAAGGAGAATGGACACAAGGCCTCAAATATATGTTGAAGGCTCTCTCTGATCATGCTGCCTCCCTCTGGCCCCCGGCATTGGCAGCCCCCATTCCTGCCATCTGTCCTTTGTATACCAGGGGCCACGGTGGAAACTGGGCTCACTGCACTGCATGCAGCTGGGAGGCATTTCCCTGCCCCGGAACCCCACCTCAGCTCTCTGCTGTCTGTGCTTCACATCTACTGGTGCCCCTTCAGTGACATTACAAGTGGTGCTAAGGGAGGCAGGGAAAGAGATAAGCTGCAGGCAGCTGCTTTTCCCCACTGCTGCTCAAGAGAGCCCGACTCTGCATGCCCGAAACGACAGCTCCTTTCTTTCCACCCACCCCTAACAGAGCTCACTAGATCCCGGTCCCGGTCATAGGAACCACCATGATGGAGCAGTCCTGCGAGAAGCAGGACCCCGCAGATCAGGGGCTGGGATGTCACATGTGGGCGAGTGGGGAGTGCTAAACTCTAGTATTCTCAATTCTGTTACTCTTATAGAAGCATTTGCTAACATGTACTGGAATTCGGGTTCTGGGTGAGATAGGCACTGGTGAACTACCTTGGGGTACAAAAACACCATCTCTGTGAGCAGAATGATTTGGTGTGATCATCCTTTTGTAACTTGAGGACAGGCTGAATGTGCCCACATTAGCATTCGTCCCTGTGTTTCATGTGTGATCTCACCTTTACTTCAGTTGGCCTTTGCAGTTTTTCTACTGATGAATTTTTGTTTTCCTTACACGAACGTATTTGTATTTGCATTTCAGTATGTGATTTAAAAAGAAAGCAAGCAAGTTTTGTTTTTAGAAGAGTCGATGAGGTTCTATTAGCTTGTTTAAGTCCTACAACTATTAATAGACACACTTTGTCCCAAATGTATTTGTCTTACAGCGAAGCTAGTTTCCCCTTGGAGAAGTTACCCTCCGTTTCCAACAGAGGGCCAGCTCTGGTGCCAGAACATCAGAAAGCAGCCTCTTAGGTTTGTAAAATTTCCCTCTGGCACATTGTCAAAAATCACTTGCAAAATGAAATCGCCCTGCAGTGCTCCCCTCTCCTATGATACAGTTCTACTCCATCAAAATATTTTGCAATCATTCTGTTCACAAGTTCCCGGCAGAGTTGAGAGATCCCCCAATTGGGAGTAAGGGGAGAGTTGTGGGGGCCACCAGACCAATGGCTATGGCCTTAAAGAAGATTGACAGGCCCATGTGAAGTTAGCAATTACCCCAGGATGGATGGGTGCTGCACAGGCCCTGCATCCAGCAGCATTGCTTACAGATTTACAATGACCTTCATTATCCTTGAAGAGCTGCTTAGAAACAAAGTTGCAAAGCATTCTTCCTGGGGCCTTGGGAGGGCTGGTTGAACCAGAGTGTCTCTGGCTGGCAAAGGCCAATCCAAATGTTCCTGGGTGATGGGTTTCCATGCTGGTTTTATTTAAGGTCTGTCAACAGCTGCGGAGTGTGAGATGGGAGGCACTGTTTTTCTGTGGGTGTTTTTTTTTTTTCTTCTTTTTTTCTTTTTTCTGTCTTGTTCTTTTTCTTTTTAACCAGACTCACTAGGTTGCTTCTGGTTTCAAAGCAGATTTTTTTTTCTCTGCCACTTTCGAGCTGCTTGTTTGGGAGATGATATTGTATATCTTCATAGAAGTGAAACAGGAGAGCGCCTTGCTTGAAATCCCATGAAAACTGAGGTGTGAAGTTGTAGATCTAGGGCCTCATTTAGACGTTATTAGAAGGCTCTGAGTGTGTGTGCGCGGACTGGGAAGGTACACGCTTCTCTTGGGGAGCTGTGGCTCCAGGAAGGGTGGCGGGGGTGGTGAGGACGCAGGTGGTGTATGTAGGACAGAGGGCTCACCAGAAGGAACACGAGCTTCTCCCCACGAGTCTGAAGATTAAACACTAGATAGAGGTAGAGATGACTGGGAAGTTCTTGATAGTGAAAAGAGCGAATGCATCCTTTTGAAATTAAAATTCCATTTTCCTGCATTTTCAGTTTACTCTCATTGTCAGGAAATGAACTGTTCTTGATTTTGTTGTTGTTGTTGTTGTTATTGCTAACAATATAAAAAAATGGTTCAATTTGGAATAGCACCTTGCAGTTGTCCAAGCATTTTGTTATCTGTTGTTAGTCACAGTAACTCTAAAGATCCCCATGTTATAGATTAGAAAGAAAACAGGCTTAGAGAAAGAAGGATAAAGAGCTCTCACAGGCTTGTAGCTTAAGGTGTTTATAGATTCAAGATCCTCTCACTTAATTGTCACTATAATTTGTTTTCCAAACTTATCTAACTATGAATTGCCTGGTGTGCTTGTTGTTCACATACAGATTCCTGGGCCCATTCTGTAGTGACTTGGATTCTGATTTCTTAACAAGGTCATGAGGGGATTCTTAGCTCAGGCATGTTTGGGAAATTTTACATAGCAGGCAACCGAAATACAGATGAAATAAGTCGTCCAAGGTCACACAATCTGAAGTTCCCCTCCCAGTGTCTCTGGTCCCCGGGCCCATCCCCCCACTGCTCTGCAACTGCCTCTCACAGAGGACACTGGTTTGACGCTGGTTCCTTCTGCCTTGTGTTTACTGAGCACCTTGTCAGTGGGAGACATAGAGGAGGAGCTAAACATGTAGAAATAAGTGATGAAAATGTGATGTTATTCAAAATTGATTGCTACCGTAGAAGCACAGCAAATTCTGATCTGTTAGGAGAGACTCTTCGTTGTTTTTGTAAAACCTATTTATGATGTCCCTCACAGAGAGTACTTATGGCCAGTAGGCTGTGCACTAGTCTCAAATGGGAGGGTGTTCAGAAAGATCTCGGGGGTATAAGAAAGAAATTACAGAACTTTCTTTTTCATCTCGCCCTTTACAATTTTCTGTTTTTGTATTTATTGATATACCTGGCATGTTACATGTGTGTGCAAATATGTGGGTGTGTATAAATACGTATCAGGCACAATACATATTTCTCAATTAAACAGCAAACAAATACGGGACGCATGCTCAGAAATGTTTTCATAACAAAGTGTCATATAGTTCACAATGTTTGCAGCCCACTTCTTAGGTCCACCTGCTCACTTTTTACAGCTGACTTACGTGCTACCAAAAGTCCATATTATTTCTTCCCAACCTGTGTGTGTCACTGATACTGTCTTTATTTGCTATAATTTCATTAAATTTTATATAAACCAATGAAGTATTATTGCTTTTTTTTTTAAAGAATGATGTCTGTGAAAACTGAGTTGGGTAGACTTGTTTATAATCCACATTGGACAGTTTTTTGGTTTTTGGTGTGTTTGTTTTTTTGTGGGGTTTTTTTGTTTGTTTGTTTTTTTGCTGTCAAATTAAGGGGTGGGCAAGATGCTGATGAACAGTTGACAGAAATAATCATAAAAATCTAGGATTCTGGTTTAGTTTGGTTTGCAAAAATCTAGGTTCTTGCTCTGCCTTAAAGAATCTAAAACTGGAAGTCAAAGATGTTATGAGTATGATTCATGCAACAGTGACACTGGAACTAGACTCTAACATGAGCGGGCGAGTGAATGTCCAGCCAAATCTTGTTACACACAGTAGCCATGTTCCGTAAAGTCATTGTGAACACAGACCGCTGGCCCGTTGTTCCTAGGGAAACGCAGGGTCACAACACTCTCATCAGCTCATCACCAGTACATAACTTTGTGTTGTGTGTTTCTGTGTAAAGGCACTTTAGTTAATAAAGACTATCGATTCATTCACGTTGAACTCACAGCCACCAGCACTGCAACTCATGCCCAAGTGAAGCGTATCAAACACACGTCTTTTCTCCGTAAATCACGTCACAGTCTTCTTACGCGTAGGAATGCTAGGCGGCACTTCAGCACTACACTTGGGACCATTTTAAACAGCAGAATCATCAACACAAAGCACTAAATAGATTGTGGCATTATAGAGAATTTTGGCACTAAATAGACTGCAAAAGACACTTGTTTACAGCATGAGAGCTGACACGAGCAGGCAGAGCATCTCCTGTGCGACCTCAGCTGGGCATGTGTGCGTAGGGCAGCTCAGGGTTTTCCCCTGTGCTGTGCATGTCCGCGAGTAACCAAGAAAGGACTGCAACTACCGACTTGGGGGTTACAAGTAAATTTTAACAGATAGACAAATTCACAAATACAGAACCCACCAACAATGAGGATCAACTGTGTTCACTTCACTGTGTAGGGTAAATAAACTTATTTAAGGTGCGCATGAATTCTAAGCACCCCCTTCCCCTTTACCTGACTTTAATTAATGAGCCCCTCCCTACAAAGCAAAGTAAGCCCTGTTGTCTTCACATGTAGAAGGTGGGCTAGGACAGGCCTGGGCCTTCAGGTATGAGTGAACGAGTGCACAGTCACTGATTCTTACTAATGCTGTTTGTCTCGCTGAGCCGTCAGGATGAAATGCATCTCAGTATTTGTTGCGATATGCCAGCAGCCAGGACAGTGCCTGGCACCAGTAAACATGAATTTGAGACTCTGCCAGTGTTCTACACAAAATGTTCATAGGCACTGCTAATTAGAATCTGAGAAATGTGAGTTAGTGTAGATTTCAAGTGGAAGATGCCTGTAGGGCCACTGGGTGACAGCTCTCCACCGCCTTGCCCTCACCTCCTTCTCTTAGTCTCACCGTCTAGGGAAGGCACACACCAGTGTCCATCTCCCACAGCTCCACAAACCTCACCTGCTGACGCCCCAGATAGGACAGAGGAGAAGGAGAAAGACAACATCTGAAACTAGCTCTGTACCATACTAGATGGGCTATAGGCTCGACCCCCCACCCTGCCCATCCTAGGTGGCTCACTGCCAGCCTGTGAATCCCACGATGGGGGGCCTTCCTGAGCCCTGGGCTCGGCACCTCCCTCCTGACCCCTCCACTTTTCCCCAGAGGCTCTGACTGTGCAGTACATTTGCTAAAGAAATGGGCTCCTTCACATGACCTGTGCCATGGTGAGACCCAGTGTAGCAGCTTCTCTTACAGAGTTTTTATAAATTGAGACCCCCACCCACCCACCCCCACACACAGACCTGCTGCAAATAGTGGACACTGTTGAAACTTGAAGAAAGAAGCAAAAGTCAACCCATTTTCATTTGCCATTTGTAATGAGAGATTTCGTTTACCTGTATTAAGAACTATTTCAAATATAAGCTGAAGTAGAGAGAATAGTCTAATGACCCGCCATATTCTCATCACCCAGTTTCAGGAGTTATCAACCTGGCCAATTGTGTTTCATCGCTTCTCTGCCTCCGACTTCAAACCAAATCCCAGGGAACACATTTCATTTATAAATATTTCGTTACGTATCTGTAAAGGAAAAGGACCTTTTTTTAAAAAATGTGGCCAACATATCATGATTATAACTAAAAAATTAACAGTAATATCTTAGTCTTATCTAATATCTGGTTAGTGTTAAACTTCCCCAATTCGGATGTTTCTCTCAACCTTTCAATTCAGTACAGAGTCTTCAGCTGGTGGTATGGTGATTGGTGGGTGACCACATGGAATGTGCAGTTGAACTTCAGCCTGGGAGGACTAAAGTCTGGGTGATAGAAGAGAAAGAGCGCCCTTACAAGGGCAGTAGGACTGAACAGACAGTTGTGAGGCCCCAAGGGTGGCAGCCCCCTGGAGAAGGTGTGTGGAACTTGAACGTGTTCCAACCAGAAAGGGCGCCTCCCCCAGCGTGGCTGCACCCGTTCTCCTTCCCTACCTACCTGTCTCCTAGTCCCCTGGTACTCTTGGCAGGGAATGTGTCCTGTAGTTGGGTTCGTTCCCCCAGAGCGTGGCATACGTGCAAGGGATTGCCCAGGGAGCAGGGCCAGGAGAAAGGAGGAAGCTGCCCTGTCTGGGCCCCTGGCTGAGAGAACTTTGATTATCTAAAGGTGCTTGGGGCTTTGGAGCCATCTCTTCCCTGGAAGCTCTTATCCCAGTTGGTGAGCTTAAGCATAATTCCCTCAAACGTAGTTTTGTAGGTTTGCATATTGAGTGGCTTGGAGGAACCTGGTATTCTAAATTTAGTTGAATGATGACAGGAATCTTGATGGCAAGATGGAGCCGAGTTAGCAGCGGAGATAGGAGAGGCAGATACACAGCAGGGCCACGCTGGCTACGTCCTGCCACGGCACGATAAGGGGAGCAGAGGTGCACATACTTGGCACGTCTTTCATCGCCAGATGAAAATGAGCTCAGCTGCTTCACAGGTGATTTCATTATCTCTTTATTTCCAGAAAAGAATTTGAAAGCAAAAAAAGTTTCCATTAAGGTGTGTGCAATGTAAGCTTGAGCAGTTGCTTTACCTCTCTGCACCCCAAGTTCTCTCCCTGTCAAACAATAATAGGACCTGCCGTAGAGGTTTGGGGAGTGGCAGATGCACTTGTTTGTGTAAATACTGGAGTGATGTTTGCTTGGCACATGGCGCAGGGGTCATGGAAATGTGCTAAGTCTGCACTACCGGACACAGTGGAGCCCATGAAATGAGGATAACATGACTGAGGAAATTTTAAATTTAACCCACCACATGTGGCTCTAGTGACTACTGTATGCAGTGCCCTTATAGGGGATATTGATAATATCCTAATGATTGTATGGTTTTCAAGATGGTTGTTCTCAGCAGAGACCTTGATGATGACACTGGTGTGAAAAGTGGAGTTTATTACACGTCTGTGTGACCCAGGATATTTAAGGTGAAGGAGGAGGTTCTCTCTAAAGTGCAACATGATCATGTTTAGAGGGACTGCGTTTGTGGGGGTCTTTCTAGGAGAGGGAGACAGCCTCGTGATAGGTGAAGGCAGGACTATGAACAGGGCTCACGTTTTGTCTTTGCTTCATACCAGCTGTGTGACTTGAGCCTCAGTGTTTTCATCTGTAAGGTGAGGGTCAGGATACCC
>NW_017731824.1:429638-434238 GCF_001890085.2 Hipposideros armiger
GAGGGTTTTAGGATGAGAAATTGCATCCTGGCGTTCTCAAGGCGGCTTTTAAAATTTTCAGTATTCTGTGAAATCTTTTGACTGCCATCTATTCCTAAAGGGAACTACTGTAAATTTTGCAGTTATCTTTCTGTTCACTAAAGTAGTAGCATCCTGCCTTGTTTCTTGTAAAAATCAGTGATCAGTAGTTTTAGAATTTAAAAAAGTTTTTTATACGGAAATTTCTAGTTGTTCTGGAGAAATACACAAACATAAATATATTCTAATTAACAGACTTAAGTTACCAAAACGATATCCCAAAAGTGTTTTTCGAATGTTAGTTTCTGTACATTCATTTTTAAAGAGGCGTTTAAGATAAGAAATATACTTTAATTTTTATACCAGGTACTTCTATTCAAATGACCATACAACTCTCAACTTAATTCTAATACACTGAATATTCATACAGGATTCATATCACTGAACTAAGAAGAAATTAGGTGAGATCCTTAACCTTTAGATAATATTTGGAAAACCCAAATATTAATAGCTAGGACCTAACACCAAATAAAGAATTGTATGGTAACAGGATTGCCAGATAAAATAAAGGATGCCATTTAAATTTTGAATTTCAAATAAGTAGCATAATTTTTTAGTATATATATTTTTCATGCAGTATTTGGGATAAACACTTACTTGGTGTTTCTCTGAAATTCAAATTGAACTGGACAGCCTGTATTTTCAGTTGCTAAGTCGGACCACCCTCAGTAGTTAGGAGGTTTACCCGGTGTGGTGAGGGGGGCGGGGGGAACTGGGTGTGAGCTGTGTTCTGCAACCAGGTGGAAACGCTTCATTCAGGGTTGGGCATCCTTGATATTTCGGAGAAGCCCACCAAGGAATGCTGTTTCTGCGAAGGGGAAATCGGAGAGAGCAACAGAGGGCGGGGGCGGGGAGATCAAGCTCTGGGGTGCCTCTGAGGCTGGTGGCCACGTAGGTGTGGCCTGTCTCTGGTGTGGTGGGGCCTTGCATCCAGGGATCCAGTGGTGGTACATCCGGCATGTTTGTCCACAGTGGGCTCATTTAACAGGAACCAGAATTTCTGGATTTGTAAAGTATATATGCTGTATTTTCAGGCTGTCGTTTCTTTTCCATTTGAAATCAGTTAAGCCTGACAAAGTAAAGTAACACTTGTAATGAAGAAAGCAGTTCAGAAAAGCAGATGCATCTGAAAGAGAAGGTGCCCCACACAGCAGTCTCTTTTGCTGCCCTTTTTGGGGTGACACCTATTTGTCACCTGCAGAGTCTGGAGAAGTGAGTGTTTCTGTTACTGCTTTTCAGAAAGCATATGGTCTGGATCTGATGGTGAGCGTGGCTCTTGCCCTCCCTCAGCCTCCCCACTCTCCCTGCTGTTACCCGGCCTCCCCGGCCCCTTCCTCCAGCTAGCNACAGCTAAATATTTTCAGCATTGTAGTTTTTATTTAAAATGTTTTGGGTTGTTATTAACCTGAGCCATATTTGTTCTCTGCTTTATAAGCACCTGTGAAAACTACCTTCAAACCATTTTTTTCCAATTTTTAAAACTTGAGACAGAAGATATCAACAGTGAAATTCTTCAGGTGCATAAACCTCAAGCGCAATGAATTATTCCATGTGTATGCGCCCATATGTAAGCCCCCATACGTGTACACTCATGTAACCCCCAGATGGGGCACCTGCGTACCCTTCCCCAGGCAGTGCCCTCTTTACCAATACAGCAGAAGTAGCTGATGATAGGTAGGTGGTCCCCATCAGTTCGTTTTGCAGGGCACACATTTTTGAAAAGCAAATCCTACCTCCATGGTGTTATTACTTAACCATACTTCATTGCTTCTCTGCCGAGGTACCTTGGGAGTTGGTTATTCATCAAGCACACATGATTTTTAAGATGCTTTATGGTTTTCCTTATTCAGTCCAGGAGTTAGCAAGCAAGGAAAGGTCAGCTCCTTATATGTTACAGACAAAGGCTGGGTGCTGGGCAGTTGTATAAATACTTTCTGCATCTCAGTTGAGTGATGACTTTTAAATCCTCCTCTGTATTTCTTTGCTTTTGCTGACCCGGCTTCCGTGCAGGCCTGGTGTGAAACAAACCTGCGAAGGTGCATCAGCGAGCAGCACCGTTTCATCTGTGACATCTGCGACAAGGCGTTCCCCATGCTTTCCTCGCTCGCCCTGCACAAGCCGACCCACGTCGCTGCGGACCAGGGACGGGAGAGGCTGCAGGCCAAGACCCTGCCTGGCGACGCCCTGGACCAGAAGGTCTTCCTGGCATTGATGGGCCTGCAGCACACCAAAGACGTCAGGCCTGTTCTGGCGGAGGAGCCCCTTCCGGATGACAACCAAGCAATACAGCTCCAGACACTCAAGTGTCAGCTACCTCAGGACCCCGGCTGCACCAACATGCTGAGGCTATCTCCTTTTGAAGCTGCTTCCCTGGGCGGTTCTCTCACGGTGCTCCCGGCTACCAAGGAGAGCATGAAGCACCTGTCCCTGCAGCCCTTCCAGAAGGGCTTCATCATCCAGCCCGATAGTAGTATTGTGGTCAAGCCTATCTCTGGCGAGTCTGCCATCGAGCTGGCGGACATCCAGCAGATCCTGAAGATGGCAGCCTCAGCGCCCCCTCAAATCAGTCTTCCGCCTCTTTCTAAGGCCCCTGCAGCCCCTTTACAGGCGATTTTCAAACACATGCCCCCTCTGAAGCCAAAGCCCCTGG
This sequence comes from Hipposideros armiger, assembly GCF_001890085.2. Taxonomy (NCBI): domain Eukaryota; kingdom Metazoa; phylum Chordata; class Mammalia; order Chiroptera; family Hipposideridae; genus Hipposideros; species Hipposideros armiger. The sequence goes on from NW_017731824.1 coordinate 432,367, forward strand.
TCACACCACGGACGGTGGTGGCCACGTCCACGCCCCCCCCACTCATCAATGCCCAGCAGGCCTCCCCAGGCTGCATTAGTCCCAGCCTGCCCCCACCGCCCCTGAAGCTCCTCAAAGGCTCAGTGGAAGTGGCCTCCAGCACCCACCTGCTGCAGTCCAAGTCTGGGACCCAGCCAAACACGGCCATGCAGCTCTTCCTGCAGCAGCCGCGGGTGGATCTGCCAGGCCAGGCTGAGATGAAGACGCAGCTGGAGCAGGACAGCATCATCGAGGCCCTGCTGCCCCTGAGCATGGAGGCCAAGATCAAGCAGGAGATAACGGAGGGGGACCTCAAAGCCATCATGACGGGCCCCAGCAGCAAGAAATCGCCGGCCATGCGCAAGGTGCTCTACCCCTGCCGCTTTTGCAACCAGGTGTTTGCCTTCTCGGGGGTCCTGCGCGCGCACGTTCGCTCCCACCTGGGCATCTCGCCATACCAGTGCAACATCTGCGACTACATCGCTGCGGACAAGGCCGCGCTCATCCGCCACCTGCGCACACACAGCGGTGAGCGGCCCTACATCTGCAAGATCTGTCACTACCCCTTCACGGTCAAGGCCAACTGCGAGCGGCACCTGCGCAAGAAGCACCTTAAAGCCACCCGCAAGGACATTGAGAAGAACATCGAGTACGTGACCAGCAGCGCTGCTGAGATGGTGGACGCCTTCTGCTCCCCAGACACGGTGTGCCGGCTTTGCGGCGAGGACCTGAAGCACTACCGTGCCCTGCGCATCCACATGCGCACGCATTGCGGCCGCGGCCTGGGCGGCTGTCCCAAGGGCCGCAAGCCCTTTGAGTGCAAGGAGTGCAGTGCCACCTTCTCGGCCAAGCGCAACTGCATCCATCACATCCTTAAGCAACACCTGCACGTGCCGGAGCACGACATCGAAAGCTACATCCTGGCAGCCGATGGCCTGGGCCCCAAGGAGGCCCCGGTGGCTGAGGCCTCCGGGAGGATGGAGGAGGGGGGCGGGGCCTTTGGCGAGCGCAAACCCCTTGCCACCTACCTGGAGTCCCAGAATGGCTATCTTCATGGGGGCCCCACCCAGCCGCCACCTCCTCATGTCTCGGTCAAGTTGGAACCCACTAGCAACTTCGCAGTGGACTTAAGTGAGCCCTTGGACTTCTCTCAGAAGGGCCTGGCCCTGGTCCAAGTGAAGCAGGAAAATGCGGCCTTGTTCCTAAGACCCTCTTCCTCGGCGCCCTATGACTACTCCATGGAGCCCATTGACCTGTCCATCCCCAAGAACTTCAGGAGAGGAGACAAGGATTTGGCTGCTCCCAGCGAAGCCAAGAAGCCTGAGCAGGAACCAGAGAGCAGGGAGGCACCCTCTCCTTGTCCACCACCGTGCCCTACCCTGCCAGTGACCTTGGGGCCCAGCGGGATCCTGGAAAAACCCGTGGCCCCTGCAGCAGCAGCCTTGACAGCCACCACTCTGGAAGCTCACGCTCAGCCGCTGCAGGGCTCTGTTCAGCTTGCTGTCCCCATTTACTCGTCAGCCCTCGTCAACAGCTCTTCCCTCTTGGGCAACTCCACCCTCATAAGCAGTCCAGCCTTGTTGCGGCCGCTGCGCCCCAAGCCCCCCCTGCTCTTGCCAAAGCCCCCCGTGACAGAAGAGCTACCCCCACTGGCCTCCATTGCCCAGATCATCTCATCCGTGTCCTCAGCCCCCACCTTGCTGAAAACTAAGGTGGCTGAACCAGGGCCCACAAGCACCAGCAGTAACACCACAGCTTCAGACAGCCTAGGAGGCACCATCCCCAAAGCTGACACCACCAGCCCAAAAGAACCCAGCAACCCACCCCCTGCCGCCAACAGTCCAGAGGTGGCCT
>NW_017731824.1:436943-439312 GCF_001890085.2 Hipposideros armiger
GAGATTGTCGAGAAAGAGAGAAGCTTTCAGAGCCGGTCTTCATGACCTTCCCAGGGGGGCAAGTGTCTGTCCACATTTTGCCTGAGGAAATGGAGGCTTAGGAAGGTTGAGGAACTTGCCTGTGGTCATGAATGATGAACAAGGAGCAGTGAGCAGTAGAGCTAGACTTCAAAGCCGGGGTCAGGGTCCCTGCAGCTGCCCCCTGGTCAGGGTGGTGTGGCTGCTGGTCCTCTAGCTGAAGATGCCATGGACAGGGTGTGCCTCCTCCCCCATATCCTCACGTGCCCCAGCATGGAAGATGGGTAAGAGGCTTGAGAAAAGGCCAGAACACAAATGTGGACCAGAATAGTGTTCATCAGAGACGTCCTGACCATGGAATGGTAACAGCCACACGCATAGACACATCAAGTCGGCTCCCAGTGGGCTCTGTTAACGTCCTTTGCTGTTTTGCTGCTTCAGCTTCCAGTGACAATCTCAGCAGCTTCTCTGTTAAATCATTTTATAGAGCGCTTGGCTGTGTCTGGTGCCGTGTTAGAACATTTTCCATTCATCAAGCGTGAGAGCTGGACAGAGCCTGGGGAACCATCCCGTCCACCCCCTCTCCCACAGCCCAGTGTTTTCCTGTAGGCAGCTCTGCCATTGAAGAATCTCTGAGCTGGCGGCTCCCAGTTCCCCAGCTGTCTGTCACATGCTCTTTCCAGAAACTTTGAAAGAAGACTAAGGCTCACATGTAAGAGTAATTAAGAGAAATTAAACGTGGACTCTGAAATGATCCTGTGAACAAGTGTTATACAGGGAAGTGGCGCTTTTTTAAATTACAGCATTAAAATCTAGCTGCGGTCCAGCCAGAAGCTTTGAGCAGTGTCCAGTTTTGGACTGCATTTCGGCAAACTGTATCTGTATCTTGAGAGTTAGCCTCCTTCCGACCACTCAGCAAATGCATGGGATTACCACAATGTCTGTACGCGGTCTCATAGACATGTTTCCAGGCCACCCCACCCTCCAAACCGGCAGCATTAAGTAGACCAGGTGTAAAGTGTCCAGCTAAGGGTTCACTGTTGCTGTGGGTTAGGAGCAGCTGGTGTCAGCCCTTTCTGCGTGGCTCGGGTTCTAGGAATTGTGTCTTAAGGAGGAAGTTGGCATCGGCTGTCATATTTCATATCCTTTGGCGTGTTCTCCACACACAGCTGAATTTTTTCCTTCCATTTCTCTCCTAGCCCACAGTGTCCTGTTGATCGGGGACATTTCCTGATTCTTTACCTTGCTCTGTCTGAACAGTGTTGGCTCTTTAGGGGAGGACAGTTCACTGTTCCTTCCTTTGCCCCCTTGTGAGCGTCTCATGTGTTTTTAGGCCACAGGTGGGGGGAGTGAGTGCCAGAAAAACACAGCCAGTCCGTTTCCGCCCTATCCTCACCTTTTCCCCCTCCGCTCTTTACTCCTCATAACTGAAGGGATCGGGACCCTGTGATGTCTGAGGTGCCCGCCAGCTCTGACATTCCAGGATCCCCTGGCTCACTCACTTTCTCACGGTCGGTTTTTACCTCTTTTCTTTACCCGCCTGGGGCCTTCCCTACTTACCTCTCCTCCCCACTGCTCGCAGGCCACAGGCATCATAGTTAAAATCAGTAAGACGTACAAACCCAAGTATGGAAATCGCTTCTGACACCAGGTGTGTTTGTCTGCTTTTAACTTTCTGAAGGGGCAACTTTGGCCATTTTTACCCAGCCAGCCCTGTGTCCGCCTCTGCCAGATACAAAAAGAAAGAAACCTACCCCCCAAGTGGAGGGGGGCGTGGAGAGAAGCCTGAGGTGTGAAGCCAAGTCATGAGCCTTATTCTCATTGTTCATCCTTCTACTCTCTGTTGCTCCAGTGCCTGCTAGATATCGTCTGGTGTAAAATTTCTCTTGTCCGAATTTCTTGGCTGTTCTATGAGAGGGAAAACTGGCTGCCTGATGGTTTTTTTTACCATATCGGGTGGGGGGTGGAGGGCTGTCTTAGGTCTTTGGCACAAAGGTAACTCCTTGTGGTTACAGATAATTTAGAAACATTCCTGCTGAAGCATTAATTTTTGGCAGTTACCAAATAAAATCATTTGGTACTTTCTATATAGATTACCAGTCAACAAGTTTTGTTTTTGTTTTTCGAAACCTATATGATTATAAAATACTGAAAGGGCTTATGTTTACCTCTCTCCATACAATCCAGAGAGTACACTGCTATAATATTTGAAGTGTAAAACTTATGCTGTGACATGTGAATTTTTAAGGACTTCTGTTAGTGTTGCTTTGGGAATCTTCCTAACTTGATACAATACTTTGGCGTCATTGAATTATCTTCCTCATGGGACATTAGCCTAGCTGTCCAAACCA
>NW_017731824.1:441247-460690 GCF_001890085.2 Hipposideros armiger
CAAACAAGGAACAAGTTGCAGAGTAGCTTGGCTTACATTTTGAAACATATTTACAGTACAGAAGGAATCCAAATAAAAAGAGGATAGGGAGACCAAAGCAGATAACTCCTGGGGCAGGGGGGGCGGCAGGAGGGTCATGCTCCTCTCTCAACAGATTCATGGAGTTGGGTGGGATTGGGGGCTGCTCAGTGACCTTTTTTCTTCACACGCAGGTCTGTTGAGTGGAGCATATGATCTCCTAATGCAGACTCAAGTTATTTGTTGGTCACTTATTTACTACTAGCAAGAGCTTAGAGCAGGGGGACAAAGAGCCTTTCATGCAGCAAGCCGACCTCCTCTGACTTGCTGGCTAAGGCCACAGTGACCTGGAGCAGAGGTCACTGCAGGACTTGTCTGCCAGTCAGACAGGAGGAGTCCTGAGAAGTCAGAACGCACCGCTTCCCATCCTCTGGGGGAGGCCGGGCCCACTTAGGTCAGGAAGAGGGGGTTGGCCTCCAAAGACATCCAGGGGGTTCCACATTCCTCCAGGGGGGCTTGGGCATCCCATTGGATTTTCCAGGCTGTGTAGTACTTGCCATGCTAGAAATCATTCAAAGCTATCTTCTTATTACAAGTTTTTAGGTGTTTCCTTGCTGTGCTCACTTTTCATTGTTAAGATTTTTCATTGTAATGCTGTTGTTTTACTTAAAACGTTTGTGTATCTTGGTTTCATTGTTAACTTTTAGTATTTTGAAGTCAAAACATTCACTCCATCCCACTCAGGCTAAGGGAGATGATGATTTGACTTGTTGGTGTTCTCAGTATATTTTTTTAATGTGTTTTGTTTATTTTCTTAAAAAGAGCAGGGTGGAGGAGGGGGGGGAACAATAATGCCAATAACCCCAGGACAATGAATCGAAAGCAACTTTTCTTTTTCACTGCACTAGAAAGCCAGATAAATATCTATTTTTTTTCCTGCTTCAGGTCAGAAACCCTTCCCTTGTCAAAAATGCGATGCCTTCTTTTCTACCAAATCTAACTGTGAACGCCACCAGTTGCGCAAACACGGAGTTACCAACTGCTCCCTGAGAAGAAACGGGCTTATGCCCCAGTCAAAAGAGAGTGATGTTGGACCCCATGATAGCACAGGTAGTGCTTCCAGGTGATGGAGCGGAGGAGACGGAGAGAGGAGGGCCAGTGGTCAGCCTCGGCTAGCCTCCCAGCACACTCCAGCCCTCCCAGCGCGGCAGGGCTGCCTTCTCCACTTCCCCTTAGGACTGCACAGTCCAGAAAGGAGGGCCCTGCTGAGGGCTGCAAGCACACAGCTGCATGGGGATGTGGGAGGCAATGACAGTGCCCCTAGGTTGCTTTTTTGAGCTACTAGGGAAGCTCTGTGGCTCTCCTAGCAGACCCCCTATTTCAGGCTGTTGGGCTCCACTGGAGGTGGGATATGAGGGAGGGTGTACAGTTTTAGCTTTTGGTAGGAACACATCTGAAAGGGATGTGAAACCTTAAAGGCTTGGGGTGTTTTCTCCAACCCCAGCCTCTGCTGCGTCCTGCAGAGCAGGGATGGGCTCACAGATGTCAGGGTTTTGCAGGAACTAGGGATGCCCAGCCCTTGACAAGGAGGGGCGGTGTGGGGTGGGGGTGTTTTTCTTTTCAATAACTCTCTTCCCAGTGGAAAAAAAACCACACACAAAAAAAAACTTTGTCTTGTTTGAAAAAGCACTCTGCATGTCCTTTCTTTAATCACATCTCTGCTTGACCTGAATCCAGGTATTATTCTCCTGTGCTGATATGTGCTTCCTTCCTCCAACCCCCTACAGAGCAATTAACAGCTGCCCAGTGCGTCTCCTGCCTCCTTCCCCACCCCAGCCCCCTTACAGCTTCTGTATTCACCTATGTTCTGTATTCAGTACATTCGTCATCTCCAACTGCTGGGGTTCTACACCCCCGCACAATAAAAAAAATGGCTGCTGCAGGTCACTTAGACACACAGCTAGCTGGCCATTGGTGCGTGAGTCTCACAGGTATGCGTCCGTTCTCCAGATCTTGAAAGCTTGCCGTTTCCCCATTTCTTGAAGCAGATGAGATTCCCCCAAATGTACTTTTCCAAGGTTATAATTGTGTCCTGTGCTTCTGACCCTCAGGCTTGAGTGGGGATGGGGAGCTGTACTGTCTGGGAGTCAATCCCCCACCCCCAGTCAGTGTAGACTAAAGGGTCAGGCTTTAATCACAGCCCCCTTACCCTTATCTTAGTTACTGGGGGACGGGTGCATCTGGATAGGTAGCATATCCAGAAAAAGGATTTGATCTGGAACCCTCTGCTTTTGTCCCCCCATGCCTCGTACTGAACCTTAGTAAAACAAACTCTTGAACTGCCAGACCCTTTGGTTAAGAGTAAACCCTCTAAGGCAGCAGTTCTCAACCTTCCTAAGGCCGCGACCCCTTAATACAGTTCCTCATGTTGTGGTGACCCCCAACCATAAAATTATTTTCATTGCTACTCTATAACTGTAATTTTGCTACTGTTATGAATCGTAAATATCTTTTTGTTTTCCGATGGTCTTAGGCGACCCCTGTGAAAGGGTCGTTCGACCCCCAAAGGGGTCGCGACCCACAGGTTGAGAACCGCTGCTCTAAGGGTACAAAAATGTAGTCCAGTTTGCTGGCTCCACCCCTAGCTTCCATTTCCACATAATTTGCTAGGATCTTTGAGTACAGAAAGATGCAGACACGCACAGAATCTGGCCATGACTTGGACCCCCTTGAGCCAAAGGTGGCGGACGATCTGTTCAACCCCCAGGAAACCCACAGAGACGCTGGCAGAACTCGAGTTTGCTGCAGATGATCACTCTTGCTGTTTAACAGTGGGCACTGTGTGACCTGGTGGCCAGCGTATTTTCCTCACAGCCTGGTTTAGAAAGCAGCTACGTGATTCTACCTGTAGTGGTTCCAGAGGAGGGAGAGAAACATATAATTGAGGTGACCAAAGGGAGCCCTTCGTTCCCCAAGCTTGCAGACAATTAGAAGTGTAACAACCATGTGCTGGATGCATCTTTGGGGTTCAGCTTCTTGGTCATGAGGAGAGGAGAAACACCAAACCTGGGACTCCTGCTGATGTCTGAGGGAGCAGCTGCTGTGGAAGCCTGCAGACTCAAAGCTGATCAGAATGTATAGCTTAGCTTCCTTTCAGCACCAGGTTTTGCATTGTGATGTGTTTAGTTTTTAAATTTGCAGTTAAGAGTTTTATTTTCCCAAGTTACATCAGCTCTTCCTCACCTCCGCCCTGCCCTGGGAGTTGTGTAGGTTTTCTTTAAGGGACAAAGCCTCTGGAAAAAGAGAATTCACTGAAAGTTGTAATGTGAAACCAGCAAAGGGAAAATACATGTTTGGTTCAATTGTGGTCACAATCCATGGTAAGAAAGAGGACTGAGATTTAAGAAGGTGAGGAAAGGGAGGTGGAGTTCAGCGATTTCAAGGAGAAGTTTTTAAAGCCAGGTGAGTACAATGGAGAGGGTGAAGGTTTTGTTTCCTTCAGGCCCTCCCTCCCATGAAGTTGAAAGTGAGGCCTTAGAGCAGCGGTTCTCAACCTGTGGGTCGCGACCCCTTTGGGGGTCAAACGACCCTTTCACAGGGGTCGCCTAAGACCATCGGAAAACAAAGGTATTTACATTACGATTCATAACAGTAGCAAAATTACAGTTACAGAGTAGCAACGAAAATAATTTTATGGTTGAGGGTCACCACAACATGAGGAACTGTATTAAGGGGTCGCAAGCCTTAGGAAGGTTGAGAACCGCTGCCCTAGAGGAAAACCATAAAAATAAAAAAAAGGCAAGAAATGACCAAGGAAGTTCTTGAGGGGTTTTCTAGGTTTATATGCCTGGGTTGCATTTTCTTAAAATCCCTAAACGCGTTTTATTATGTAGGTCTGACTTTTTCAATCCCATAGGGTCTTTCACGAAAATATACCCTAGATTTTCCCCAAAGAAATGCTAAAAATGGTACAACGGGGACAGTTCTAGCTTAAAGGGGTGTATTGATCACTCAGTTAAACTGAAACTCTTCGTACACTTTCTTGTGGGCAAAGGGAGACCCCAGGGCCCACTTTGCCCTTGGGGAGAGGACTCATGCTTCTTCCTTGGATGATGCCTGTAGGAGCCTTCATATTTGTGGGCACCTACATATGACTTTTTAAATCAGCATAAATGTGGACAGTTTTAAACTGTCCCTGAATGGTGCCTGTCCTTACCAGCCCCAAAGTCCCGCGTGCCATGTGGACCGCACCACAGGACGGGCTCCTTGGTAGGTGAAGTATAAGTGACTTCGACAGCTGTGCCCTTGCCCAGTCAGTCAGATTAAGTATTTAGGTTGGTTGTCACATCAGCTGAGTAACTGGGACCGTCTAGGAAGCAGTAGATATTTCATTGTTGAGCTAACATGAAAGACTCCATTTTCCCATAGGAGGAGCTGTGGGTTTATTATCTGCTGGTACCATCAGGATTCTGTCTCCTCCCTCTAGCAGTTTTCTTAGATTTAGCATCACAAATGAGGGACTGATGGGGATAGACAATCATGGTGTTAAGGTAGGTGGTGGCATTGCTTATAAAAGGCATCAGCTCAGCTACCTGCATTTGGAAATGTGAGTGGTTGAGAAGGGCAGGGATCAAGATGAGACCTGGTATTATATGCTGGATATTCATGAGGTGACAAGAAGCGGTTAAGTCTATTGTTTCAAGAATCACTAATAAAAATCAGTTGGGAGTTGCTTGGAGCTTGAAGGTCATGGACTGCCCGGCTAAAACTCTCCCCCTAGTGGAAGTTTGGTGGAGCACAGCCAAGCCCCCTTCGTTCACCAGAGGAAGCAGTTGGTCTTTCAGTGCCTTTAGGGTGAACTCTCCCATTATCCACACCGAGGAAGGGCCCAGGAATGAGAATAATTTGATCTTAGTATATTTACTTGGTTTTGGTTTCAGAACTCATGATTTTTTTCCAGGGACATCTTAATATGTTCTGCACTTAAACTTGAAAATAATCCATGTTCTTTGGTGAAAAAAAATTAATAATTGAAACAGCCTAGAATGTACTGGGACAAATAGGAAGTAACCAGAGATTAAGCCTCTTTTTTAAAATGTAACTACCTACAAAGCCAGCAAATAAGAAACTGAGCATTTGATATTGTTTTATTGTAGAGTTTATACCAAAGTCCATTTAATAGATGCTCCCTATATTGGAATGATTGAAGAAAATGAGCGTCTAGTTTTTCCTTAGAACATGGCCTAGACATTGGTGTATGTATATATAGCTCAGGATTCTTCTTTAAACTTTCGGATAATTTTCAAAAATCATTGTCAGAAATTTTATATTCACACCATAATGACTTGTTTCCTTCTGAAACCTCTTGAGATACTCAGACAGTGGTTGTCAAAAGGTCCAGTGAGAATAAAACCAATGAAGTGATGTCAGTGGAAGTGCTGAGAGAGGATTGTCGGTAAGCAGAAACGCCAGGCAGGTGTGAACCCGGCAGAAACGGTGCCAGCCCCTTTACCCCCACCCCCAGGACCACCTTGAGGGCAACTAATTGAGCATGTGACTGAGAGAGCGTGATAGACATGGGTGGGCATTGTACATGTGACCACATCGAGTGAGGGCCCAGGTTAGGTGATGAATCTGCTGGCTTATGAGGGAGGCGCAACTAACGTATGTGCCGTGAGACAGAATCTCGTCAGCTGGATAAATTGGCGATTGGGTCTATAGTTACTTCGTAGGTTCCAGCAGACAGCTTCCCTGCCATAGCACATAATTAAAAAGTCCTTAAGTCCTTGTTCAACCCGAATGAAGAGAAAGCGGTGCTTCTGATAAATATTGCCTTGCCATCTATTTGGTGTCGTTAGTTTTGTCACAGTGCCCTTCCTTAAGACGGTCTTTAAAACATCTGGTTTTGCTGTGGAGAGTGGACAGGGAGGAACAAATCAAGAGACAAGACGTGTTTCCATGCCTTGCATAGTGTCCTGACAGAAGCCAGGAAGGGCCACAGGTGTGCATGCGTCTCCTTTGGCCTTGGAACCTGACCTGAAAATTAAGCATCAGGCGAGAGCGTGTACCATAGCACAGAGTCCATGCTTCGGGCCGTTTCCTCCTCAGTCACCATGTTTGGGGGTGGTCCCGTGTATGTTGCATGTTCGTATAATCTGCACTGGAAACACAACTGTGACAGCCCAGCTTCCTCAGCCTCCCTAGCGCTGTGAATCTCTGGAATGCAGCCACTCTCCCTCTGTCGCCGTCTCTTCTGTCTGCGCTGCCCTCAAGCGCTCACACCTTCCTGGGGCTGAGCATCGGTGTGTGTGGCAGGGGAGGGCAGGGGCTCCGGGGCGCAGTCAGCCCTGAGTCCCCAGCCTGTGTGTGTGTAGAGGCCTTTTCTGCCTTTTAAATTAACCCCAGATTCATCTGGGCCCTCCAGGGAAGTAAGGGGTGATGAGGATTCAGGGTGAGACAAATTCTTGCTGGGGTGGAGATACAGGCTTCGGGGGGCTGGGTCCAGCTGAGAGTCACGACAGAGCCCTTGGAAGGGAAGCGTGTGGTGGCTTTTGGTCTCAACCCGGTCCCCTGTGCTTGTTCCCACAGACAGCCAATCCGATGTGGAAACGTCAGCCGTGGGCGGCGAAGTGCTGGATCTCACCTCTCGGGAGAAAGAGCAGTCATCGTCAGAGGGGGGCCCTGAGCCCGACCAGGCCAAAGAGGAGCTCCCCGGGGAGGAGGTGACTCAGGGAGCAGCAGAGCCCGTAGACAGGGAGGAGCTGGGAAGCGAGGAGGCCCCGGAGCCGGAGGAGAAGCCGGGTGCGGAGGATAGGGAAGAGGATGTGGATGGCCCCGAGGAGGACGCCGGCAGCAATAAGAGTCTGGACCTCAACCTCGCCAGCAAGCTCATGGGCTTCAAGCTGGCCGACGGTGACACCGGGGCTGTGGGCGGCGGAGCCTCGGCCCAGCAGGACCAGAAGCACGCCTGTGACGTCTGTGGCAAGAGCTTCAAGTTTCTTGGGACCCTGAGCCGCCACCGAAAGGCCCATGGCCGGGAGGAGCCCAGGGAGGAGAGTGCGCCCCCTCGGGAGGGCCAGGGCGAGAGCGGGGCGGCCGAAGGGTCACTGCCCATGCCCGCGACCCCTGTCCTTGAGCCGGAGGAGAAGCCCCAGCCCCCGGCTGATGGGGAGGTCGCGTCAGAAGGCTCAGTGGAGAAGCACAGCGAGGAGGCCGACGGCGTCTCTGATGGGGAGGGCATGGGCGACAAGAAGGCCTCCGAGAAGAGTGACGATGACAAGAAGCCAAAGACAGACTCCTCCAGAGGCGTGACCAGCAAAGCGGACAAGAGAAAGAAGGTCTGCACTGTGTGCAGCAAGAGGTTCTGGTCTCTGCAGGACTTGACCCGGCACATGAGGTCCCACACAGGTAAGGGCGGGCCAGGCCTCCAGGGACCGTGCTGTCGTGTCAGGGAGGACCCGTTCCAAGCCTGCTGAGGGCGCGTTGGGTTCCTGCCTCTTCCTTCTGACCCACCTAAGTCAGGAGGAGGAGCCTCCCCCTAAGCAGTGACAAAACCCAGGCCAGAGGCCAGAGAGGATTGACTGAGCTTGCATGTGTGCCCATTAAGCCCAGTAAACTAGGAACTTTTAAATAAGTGTTCTCCTAGCACGTGAAACATAACAGGATCCTTGCAGGTAGGCAGTGGAGGGGTCCCTCAGCAGCAGTGTTCTTCAGAGCATTTTGAGAGTCCCTTAGCCTTCTGAGCCTCAGTCTTCCTATCTATAGAATGGGGATGATGGCTGCCCTGTCTCACATAAGCGTCTAGAAGAATGTGGGTGCTGGGCATTTGGGGCCTGTGGTCTCACCAAGTCCCGAGCCTGTAAGGACTGCGAGTGTGGCCTGGGGAACAGGCAGTAGGGACAGGCAACTCTTTGGGGCTCTGTTGGAATGTACCTGGGTTCATTTCATCATGAGCCTTCAGGTGGGAAGTTTGCCGCAGACCTGCACCTCCAGGGGCTTTTCCTGTCTTGGCTTTGCAGCAGCTGGGCAATGTGAGTGAACAGGATCATCACCTGGCTGCCGCACAGGCCAGTTGGGGCACCCACGCTCTGCACTTGTCTTTACTCCTGGAACTCACTAGCTACAGGGTTGAGGCCACAAACTCCACTGCAGGGGCCGTTGTTTTGGTAGAAAAAAGGAGACCTAGATATACTCATGAAGCCAAAAGATGCAAGCATATCACCACGCCCACGCCCCCACCCCCGCCAAAAAAAAAAATACAAAGCGTAGTCCTTCTGTCTTCGTCTTGGCTGTCTTCTTCCCTCCGGCCGTAGCCCACAGTGCACACACACGCGCTCCCTGCACCTTTGCCCAACCTTGTGCAGTCAGCTCGGCCCTGGGCTGGGGGATTTGGAGGGCTCTGGGCCTGGCTCCCCAACAGAGAGATAGTCTTGAGCTCCTGGCAGGCGGTGGTCTCAGCTGTTCCCAGCGCAGTGTTTGTGAGTGAGAGGGTCGCTCCAGCTGCTTCGTGTCAGAACACACGGTGTCTTGTGCCTTTGACCTAGGAGGTGCCACTGTCAGCAGACCCTCGGAAATTGTGTCTGTCCCTGTGGGAGAGAGGACACTGCCGTCCTCCCTTGAGATGCTTTGCAGGCCAGTCTGGATGTCCCCGAGGCTCCCACTGCTGAGATGCTGGTTCTGGCTCAGCATATGAAAAACCTGGGTTGAGAGAGGCAAGGGAGCGGGAAGCCGTGGCTGGCCCCTGCGTTTTTGCTTCCCCATTTTGTCAGTTCCGACAAATAAGAGGGTATCGCTAAGCAGAAGGGAGTCCTGGCCTCGGCTACCGGCTGCCCCTTGGCTGCTTCTCATGGCTGTTCTTGCATGGAGCAGAAAGAGGCGATTACTGGTGGCCATACCATTAAGGGACATCATTTCTTTCCCCCGTTTCTCCAGGAGAAAGGCCATACAAATGTCAGACCTGTGAGCGAACCTTCACCTTGAAGCACAGCCTGGTTCGCCATCAGCGGGTCCACCAGAAAACCAGGCATGCCAAACACCACGGGAAGGACAGCGACAGGGATGAACGGGGTGATGAGGACAGTGAAAGCGAGTCCACCCACAGCGGCAACAACCCCGTCTCAGAGAACGAGGCTGACTCGGCTTTGCTGGTCAGCAACCACGTGGCTGTCACCCGGAGCCGGAAGGAGAGCCAGGCCAAGGATGCCAGCCGCAGGGAGGAGAGGGCAGCGGGTCGGACAGCTGGTGCCGGGCAGGCGGAAGCCAGCAGGAGCGCCCCCAAGGCCACTCCCGTGGGCAGCCCCAAGGAGCAGGCCCCTCAGGATGACCCGGACCCAGAGACCCCGGCTGCCCTGGTGCAGGACCTACTGGAGCTGCACGGCCAGAGGCCCGCCCACCCCATCCTGGCTGCCGCGGATGGCACCTCGCCACTCCTGGGAATGGAATGACAGCTCATGCTGTCCCCCAGCACACAGACAAAAGCCAGCAGAGCAAAGTATCCTGAATCTATGTTTCATGAGGTTTCCTCAGTGCCCTTCAGCTGTCTGGGAGCGAAAGAGAGGGAGAGACAGACAGACAGACACGAGCAAGGGCGGCCGACGCCCGGTGCCATAGCCTTTACCACAAGCCCGTGCAAGAGACCAGCACGGACGATTCGAGTGCCTTAACTACTTACTGGTCCTTCAGTGTCGTCCTGGGTGTTGTGTTGTCCCAAAATGACTTTTTAAAACACAAATATTTTAATGAATTATTTGGACAGGACCTTTTCATTTTAAGCATTAACGTTACCTTCTGTGTTGGTGTGTGTGAGCTTGTTCTTGTGAATCTGTGATAGTAACGTTTGTTCTGTGAGCTGGAAACAGAAGAAAAAACATGCCCTTGGATACCCATAGCCAATAACTGGAAGAAAATGATGTGAATTTCATGTAAATTACCAGAGGAAATATGGATGAGATGCTTATTTCTTGAATAGACCTTTTTATTTCTTTCTTTTTTTTTTTGTCTGCTACATGATGGAGCTATAATTTGGCCCTCTGTATTACAGGATGTGGTTGATGAAGGTTTCCAATTTGGTTCGAACCAAAACCAGGAAAGATTCTAGCTTCAACCTCATACATGTTTTCACTCTTTCAGCGTTAGACATGCTATTACTGTTCAAGTTTCAAGACGTTTGTTCTTAACTTACAGAGAAGAGTTACCCTGGCAACTTAATCTATGGAGAACATACACAGATGTCACATATCTGATTTCCCCCTTTCGATATATGTATTATTAATATTATTATTATTATTATTTTTAGTTCATCAATTTGCTGGTCTCTCCAGTCAGCAGAAACAAATGGGCAATATTTGTCCTGGAGACCTGGGCTGCCCCCCGGGGTTCCCGCATAAGCGTCTGCCCACAGCTTTTCTTGCCACCCTTGGGTGGGAGCTCTTCTACTGTACTTAGACAAGCCTTTCTTCCGTGACTGCAGAATCCAGCAGGGGCCATGAATGGTCCTCTGCCCGTGGCCGAGGAGCAGCTCAGAGGGGAGAGCAGGGGTACGTGCGCCCGGGGCTTCTGAGAAAGCCAGGCAGCAAGGAGACCTGTACTCACCGGTCTTCTGCCAAACCCAGCCCAAGCCTTACCCGCCTGTGCTACTGTCATTTGCAAAGCGAGGAAATATTACTACTGGTAATGAAACTGCACATGCAAAATTGAAGATGAGAAAGAGATTTATATTTACCTTCCTGCGATTTGGGATTGGTGCTTGAAGATAACGTATTGTTTCTAGTTTCCGAAATAGCCTGAACTCCTCAGTGCAAAAAGGCAGGATCTTTTTTTTGTTTTGTTTTGTTTTGTTTTGTTTTGTGAGCATCCTATGCAGGCAATAGACTTCCCTCGCTGTAGCCACCAGCAGTGAAAAGAAATATATCCTACTGTAGCTGAGCTTGTGTTCAGCACCCTGTCCTCCAGCCAGGACCTCTAGGACGCCTGCGGCTCAGTGCTGCGGGGCCTCCTGCGCTGCTCCCCCACTCAGATCCTCTTGCCTTGTCTAGGGGAGCCTCCCCATACCCCCACCGCCCCCCACCTCCCCGGGACCCTGACCTTCTGGCCCTAAGTGCTTCTCCTTTATACTCAGTTACGTGTGCAGACAGACGCACAGACCCTTTCCTCCATTTTTCTCACCAGTTTCTGGTGGCCAAAATCCAACCGCCCAGACTTCAAAGGAAGATACATATTCTTGAGGTAATGAAAAGTGATATCTTTGCATGTGAAAGAAAAAAAGTTGAGGTATATATAATTTTTAACTGTATTGGGGATGTATGAACCAGTTTAAAAACGAGGTTTTATTTACTCTAGATGAACACACATCAGAACCAATGATCCCCCTGGATCACTTCATACCAAGTGTGGTCTGCTTAGTTAAAACCAATTCATGCATCCCTTAATTTTGTATGACGATTGTTGTTATTTTCGTTGTTATTATTATTTGGGGTTTCTTGTGTTTTGTTTTTCTTTGCAACTCTCCACACTAAAACTCGCAACATGTGGGGAGAAGCCATGACTTAACTCTACAGCTGCAGTGAGATGTAGCAGGAATCGCCCCGGCAACACAGCCGAGGCTGCAGCTCGCAATAATCACTATTGATTTAAAGCTTTATTTAGCCTTCATCTGTCCCCTCATAGTCAATAAGGTCTTGCCACATTTTATTAGTGAGGTTGAGAAATGTATTATTTGTTTGTTGTTCTGTTCCCCTCCCCCAATATTAAACTGTGAAATTTGTGATTTGTTTAAACTCTGGGTGAATCATAGCTTAGTTTGCATGTCCAGCTAATTTGTTTCCATACATTTTGTTTGATTCTCTTTCTCCTTCTCTCAGGGCTTTTATAAAAAAAAAAACAAAAAAAATTATATATATATATATATATATATATTATATATATATATATATACATATATATATATATATATATATGGATCTTCTGAAAAGTTTTTTGAGGTGCAAGTTTTTCTCTTTTTGTTTTTCTCTTTGATTTGTGGACACAATGCTGAGATTCAATCACTACATGAAACTCCTGGCTGTGAAAATAAAACAAAAAACCCAAAGGGCTGTTTTCCCAAGCGGCCCGCAGGGAAGCTACGTGACAGTCGGACACCGGTTTCGGGAAGATTCATCGTAACGTCAACCCTCTATTCGCCTCTTTCCTCTCCTCTCTTTCTTCAAGAAGGAAGTTGATCCTAGTGATTTCAGCCCGTGCATTAAACAGGAAACAATAATAAATGTGTAGAATTCATATTTTTCTAAAGGGAACTTAAAAACTGCTGCTACATGTTATGTACAAAACTGGTTTATGCCACATGAACAGAATCACAAGTTTGGTTTTGGTACTTTTTGTTCCTCTTTGTATTCAGTTGTATAGTACTTCCAAATTCAAAATGAGAAGAAAAGCTGTTCTGTATCAAACCATCTAAGCAATAAATGTTATATTTTAAAAACGGCAGATTGCCTGTCATACAGCTGTCCTGTGATTTGCCTGCTTCCTATCAGCTTGTCCTGTTTCCCGTCAACACGGACATCCATGGTACACACGAAAGCTCCATCACCCTGCAGCCCCTTGAGCTTGGCTGTGGTCATGACTTCATCCCAGGAGCAGAGGGTGGCCTCTCCCAGGGCCCGTGGGTGGCCCCCAAGCAGCTTAGCAACAACTAAACCCAGGAATTCTATTTTCTAGGCAGCAGCTCCTGAGGAATCTACGTTTCCTTTTCCCACTTACAAGGGTTAGAGAGAGTTGCCTCCGGGCAACTGGATGGGACAGTAACCCCAGGTCCACATCTACATTGGGGGAAGCCTGTCATTGTAAAGCAGCGAAAGAGCAGAGTCCTGAGTTGTCTAAACTGGTCGGTTCTAAGTAAAACAACCAAATAACTCTGGAATGGTTATAACATAAGCAGCTCACAAGAGAAAAGCCCCCCCCCCAACATCTCCAATTGTGAGGGATGGGTACCACTAGCCCCCGACAAGCAACATTTCCAATCCCCCACGTGGATGGAATCATTTTCCTGACTGGGAATTTGAACTGTACCTGGTCAAGTGAAGAGCAAAGGGACAGCCCTGTGGAATGTGATAGAAAAGACCCGGAGTACAGACCCCATAGTAGATGCCCTGCACCCACCCAAAGCCTGCCATGTTCGGAACACTACCCTGGATCTGGGCTACATTGGGAGAAGGCAAACAGGAGGTGAAAAGATGGAATTTATCAAGAGTTCTGCCTGTTAGAGATCTGACGTCGAGCAGATGCAGTGCGTCTAAGCTGGTTCCTGTGAGCTGACTCGGGCCTCCGGAATGAGCTGCCCGCTCCTACGACCCCACTGCCCTGCAGCCCCTCACTCTCCCCAGCGTCCTGCCCCCACGCCCTCACGGAGCCTCTTCTGCGCTGCCTGAAACTCTGAACGGTGGAGAAAGCCCACGTATCGGGTCGCGTCCAGTTTTCCAGGTAGCTGTCTTGGAAGAGGAAGGCAGTTAGGCATGGGCAGAGTGGACATTTTTTTTTTAAACAACATTTATTTTCTCATAATTCTGGAGGCAGAAGTCTATGATGAAGGTGTCTCCAGAGTAGACATTTTTTACAGAATTTATTTTTTTATTCCAATAGTGATTGAGCCTCATCCTGAAGGATAATGTGTGTATTAAGTAAAAAATTGGGTTTGCGTTTTCTCTTGTGCTGTGCCCTCAGAGAATGCCAGCCAAGCACAAGTAACCCTCCCAGAGCCAATGGCTATCTTCGCCAGCTCATTCTGCATCTCCCTTTAGCCCTGTTCTTGGCGTTGATGTTGACTTGCCCGATTAGAAGGCAAAAATGAAAGGAGCTTATGTTTAAAAATCAGTTTTGCCTCTGTAGTTGTCAAACCATGGCTAAAGCCTATGCCCTAAACTGAGCTGTGGGGTGTTCTGCTTGTCTGTTCCGGCCCAGGATCCAGAGAACGTTGATGATGCATTTATTCCACAAAGCGTTTGCTGGGCAGCTACTGTGTGCCAGGCACTGCCCTGGACACGGAGAATACAAGGAATAAATCAGATTTCTTCCCTTGTGGCACTTAGTTTTAACAGTGGGAGATGGTAAAAGGACTAGATGAAAGGAAAGTATAGAGTTAATGCAAGTCCAAGGGTAACAATAGGTAGGCCACAAGGGGGCAGGGCCTGGGAGGGACAGAGCAGGATGACCAGAAAGGTCTCAGGACAGCATGCAGTAAGAAAGCCACCCACCCAGATGTCTGGGGAGCACCCCACAGAGAAAGGTCCTGGGGAGGGAGCATGCGGGCCCTGCAGAAGCCACCATGACTGGAGTGGGTGAGCCAGGGGTGGGGCAGTAATGGACGAGGGTGGAGGGGCACACTGGCTGTGCCCTGACAGCAGGGTGAGGGGGACAAGGACAGATGCAGGGAGACCACCAAGAGGCAGCCACAGTAATGCAGGAGGTGATGGCAGTGACTTGGAGCGACGGGTGTGCAGGCTTTGAGAAGAGATTGGGTTTGGGGTATATTTTCAAGGAGAATCAACAGGAGTGACTGACAAAGCAGACACACGAGCTACAAAGAAGTCAAAGCTTTGAAAATCCACCCAGAACACAGGCTTTGGAGGTCAACTATGACTTCTAGATGTTTGGAATTAATTTTTAAAAGACAGGGCTTCAGGGGCAGCCGGTTAGCTCAGTTGGTTAGAACGCAGTGCTCATAACACCAAGGTTGCCGGTTCGATCCCCACATGGGCCGCTGAGCTGCGCCCTCCACAACTAGATTGAAACAACTACTTGACTTGGAGCTGATGGGTACTGGAAAAACTCACTGTTCCCCAATAAAAATCTTAAAAAAAAAAGGTCCTTTACATATAAAAAATATATAAAAATAAAAAAGAAGGGCCTTCATGCCTGGAAAACACTTTGGTAGAGGTATGTTGCCAAGGAAAAGAAAAAGGAAGAAATCCTTGATATTCTCTGTCCACCCCACATAAGAACCCCATTTCTAGGAAGTGGCTGCTGATGTCCCTATAACCAAGGACACGGGAGTCTTTCTGTGGTGGGTCCCAAAGAAAGAGCAACTCCCTCCCCCAGGTGATTCCTGGGCCTGCCCCTCATTATATGGGTACACTGTTGGGACCATCCTGCCTGTTTGTCCTCTGAAGGTCACAAACCCAGCAGAGACTCCAGGGCAAGCTACGGCTACTGTTGGCCAGGCCCCTCCCTGAGACTATGCCTGAGGGGCACCAGGCAGCACAGAAGGCTGGGGCACCAGACACCTTGTCCTTGATTGGACTGTTCCCAAGGGGGAGGGAAAGCCTGAGGATTTCGAGTTCCTGACTGCAGCCAGGTGGCTCTGCCTGAGCAAGATGAGCTTTGATGGGCTGAATGGACAGTCACCCAAATGGCCCTGCCTTCAATTTCTGGTCACCGTTCCCCAGGCAGAGAATGCATCTATAACCACAGACAGAGCACAAGCACATCAATCACCAGTCGTGCAGTTCTCTCCCTCTGGTTAGGCCCTTGCTGGAGAAGCCACAGCCGCTAGAAGGTGGGGCTGGACATGGCTTGCTTAACTCCAAGCTTAGTGCTCCTGACCCACACGGGGACCGTCAGTTCCTCTGTGCCCTCAGGATTTAGGTCCAAGCAAACCCTTTTATCACGCCCTGCTGCCCCCGGAAATAGCTTTAAGGAGTGAGTACTTCCCTCTTGCCGCTGATCTCGTTAGAACAACACATGTTATTTTTTTGTGTGTGATAAAATACGTAACATAAAATTTACCATCTTAACGTTTTTCAAGTGTACAGGTCAGTGGCATTAAGTACATTCACACACTGCTGTGTAACCTTCACCGCCGCCCACCCACAGAACTTTTCATCTTGTAAAACTGGCACTGTCCCCATTAAATCCTGTTCCCTCTCCCAGCCCCTGGCACACACCTTTCTACTTTCTGTCTATGAATTTGACTGCTTAAGTACTTCACATAAGTGGAAAGAACATCATCACATGTCTGAGAGACAGAGAATTTTTTTTTCTGAAAGAAAATTCTTTTTTCCTAGTAACAAAACTAATACATGAAACTGAAACTACAGAAGAGCACAAAGAAAAAGAAACTCATAGGTAATTCCACCATCCAGAGAAGACCACTTTATCATTTCATCATTTAGGTATATGTGGACCCATGTTAATACATGCACACATATGCATATATAGCATGTATGCATACATGCACATACTATAGTTTTTAAAAACGGATATGATTCTGTGCACACTGCCATGAAAGCTGTTACTTTTCACTAAGCAATGGATCATAAACACTTTCCCCTGTCAAGAAATTGTTTTCTACTGCCATATGATTTTTACTGGCTAGGTAGTATTCCATTTGCAGACTTGCTCTTGAGCCTCTGTATAAAAAGCACAACTTTTAATCCTTAAGAGACAAATAATTTAATCAACGCCCTCAGAGCCTGATATGTGGGAGCTCAGATGAGGGACATGGCTGCAGGGAATTTATCAAGGACAAAGGTGGAGGGGAGCCAGCCCTGGGGGGAGGGTCTCAAATGGCAGGTCCTCACACCTGAAGACACAGCCAGCTCTGCTCTGTGTCAGAAAAGCGGGGTAGAGAAATGGCCAAGAGCTAGGTTTTGGGTCAAGCTGGTTGGCATGCAAATCCCAGCTCTGCCTCTTGTGCCTGATCAATGGCCGTGTGCCTCAGTTTCCCCACAAAGAAGGGGGTAACAACAGTACCTGCCTCACAGGATTGTTGTGCAGACTGGATGAGTTAATACACATGAGGTGCTTGGGACGGCATCTGCTATGGAGTAAACATGACAGGGATCACCGGCATCTCGTTATTGTGGTTTCTGTGGACGTCTCTTCATAAGAATGCTGCAGCTATTGCTGCAAGTGGGGGCAAGTGGGCAGAACTTCCACAGGACACATTCATTCCACAGATGTTGGGGGACAGCCTGAGGAGGGAGCTTGTGGGAGGTGACGGAGCTTCAGGCACGGCCCTCAATGCCACCCCCTCCTCCCTGGCTGACAGAGCCCCTACTGGCTGGACCCCTGGGTGGGGGACGGAAGACAAACAAGCAGGGAAGTTCCTGGATCCTGACCAGCTTCCGGCACCACGCTCAGTCCCAGAGATCCCCAGAACGCACGCACAGGTTTCTTCCCACACCTCGGGGGGCCTGGCCTTCACCAGTTTGAGTGAGGCAGGAGAAGGGATTCAGGACAGAGTCCTAGGAGACTCCTACCTGCCCTGGGGCCACCTGCGCTGCTGCCCACCCAAGGCTGCAGGAGCATGGGGTCTCAGCCTCACCCAGCCCATCAACATGCTCCCTTACAAAGGAGGAGGGTCCCAGAGAGTGGCCAGCCTCCTGTGGCTCTGTGGTTCAGCCACCAGCCTCACTGTGGCCCAAGACATCTGGCCATGGGGTTGTGTGTAGGGTGGGGGGTGCCTTGAGCTCTCACTCCTCCCTCACACCAGGTGGCGTCCTAGGAGCCTCACGTCTCAGCCTCCCCCACTGCAGTGCAGTACCCTCTGTGTACATGAGGGCACGGGGCAGGGCAGGACAGTCCCAGCCCCGGGATGAGGCCCGGCCCTTGCCCCCTGACTGCTCAAAGTGTGGGCTGCGGCCTTGCAGCATGAGCGCCCTGCCCTGGGGCTGGTTAGAAAGGAGCCCGTCCGCCGGCCCAGAAGGGCTGAGTCAGCAGCACTGCCTGGTAACAGGACCACAGGGATTCGTGCGCACAATGAAAGTGGGAGAAGTCTGGTCCAGAGACCAAAGCTGGGTTCCGAAGAAGATGGCCCTGACAGCGGCTGCAGAGAGGGCTGTAGATTCTCACTTAAAAGAGAGAAACCGCCTCAGGAAGAGGAATGTCACCCAGATGCGATTTGGGAGTGTGCGGACTCTGGGCCCTCCTGGTGGCAACTGCCCCAGCCCCTGCTTCAGACACTGCCAAACACACAAGCCATCCAAAAATCTCCTTCGCAGTGTCTGCACTTTTGCCCTTCTCATGGATTCCAAAGGCTCATTGAAGGGACCAAGGAGTGAGAAGGACATTCCAGCGTGCTGCTGACAGCACAGCTGCCTGCCCCACGTCTTGTGCCAAGCGGCCTGGGCCCCTCCTTTTCCATCCCCAACTCCCCAAGGAACCAGGAACTAGGGAGGACAACTGGGTTTATTTTAAACTTAAAATTGAAGGTTGCTCTTTAACAACAACAAAACAGTCCCCTCAGATTCTAGGCTGCCAAAGTCAATGTCTTAAATAAGAAACCAGCGGGCGCTCCTTTCCCGATTTACTTTTAGGGGAAGGAAGCCACAGCCAAATGTGGAGTGGCGTACCTGGTGGCCCTTGTTTGCTGCCTCAAGCCTCCCTCTCACTGTCGGGCAGGGTCAGTGCAGGCCGGTGGAGGAGGCCTGCGCCCAGCAACCACTGTCCATGCCCTGCCTTCATCCTTGGACCTGGTACATCTCTTTTAAGGGGCTTTTAAATAAAAGTGACACCTGCTCAGTTGAGAAAATTTGGGAGCTGCAAGAAAACATGAAGAAAAAGTCAAAGTAGTCATCTCGCTTCTCGAGATGCTCTTTTTATTCATTGGATATTAGTTTTAGTTAGTCCCAACTTTTTTTCCTTTCTCATTTTCGGACACATTTTTACAGCACTTTGCACGTTGCGGAGTGTTTTTCTGTGGTTTTTGGTTTTTGTCTTCACCCACGTGCAGTAAGTTGGGTAGGAAAAAAATCCTTATCACCTCAGAGCAGAGATGAGGGTTGAGATGATTT
Source organism: Hipposideros armiger (assembly GCF_001890085.2). Classification (NCBI taxonomy): domain Eukaryota; kingdom Metazoa; phylum Chordata; class Mammalia; order Chiroptera; family Hipposideridae; genus Hipposideros; species Hipposideros armiger. Next base: position 460,048 of record NW_017731824.1, read on the forward strand.
GCCCTGGTTGACCAGCCAATGAGTGGTGGCCTTGTTAGGATGAAATTGCCCACCAGAAAAATTCTAAAACCAAACATGGATGGTGTGGGGTATCTGTGATGTGTCTTGTCCACTGAAAGGGCAGTTACCAAAAACTCAGAGCATATGCTTTTGGGAGAGACCGAAGAGAGAGGAGACCACTCCAGGCTGGTAGGTGGCAATTTTAAAAAGCAAGAAGCTTACATAAGGCTTGTCTTGTGCAACCACATGATGAGGTCTCTGCACCACCTGCCAGAACCTTAAAAGTTTATAGAGAGGCCTTAGCCAGCTTCGGTCACACGTACCATCCAGATGGTCTCAACAGTACTTTACTCTCTCAAGGCTGCATCCTTGAAAATGGCTCCCACTGTGGGGACAGTGGATACAACACATTTCAAGCACAGAGGAGCCTCAGATTGCCCAGGTCCAGCTCAAGGGTCAACCAGTGGTCATGTCCTCTTAGTGACCACCTCCAACACATGCTTCTGCAAAACATAGAAGCACCTCTGACTTGGGTGCTATCCATATATTCGTTCCCAAGGTCACTTAGTGAATTCCCAACTGTTCCAGCTCTCTTTTGCTGCAAAACAAGTGACACCAAAATAGGGTCAGGATTTGGCAGTGG
>NW_017731824.1:461835-471872 GCF_001890085.2 Hipposideros armiger
AAATAGACCCTGGGAGAGAACATATGAGAAAAACAACTTCCTAATGGGTAAAAGTTTAACTCTGGAAAAAACAGCTCAATAATATAGTCAACTGTCCAGTATAAAAAGGACATGCTGTAAAAAATAAACTGAGACACTTCATCAACACGCTCCTGTGTCTCCCCTTCTTCTTTCTCCTCGCCAACTCTGTCTCCACCTGAGGGAACCCCTGGACCTGCAGGAGCTGGACTTCTGCGCGCGCACACACACATTAACCTTTCCTGCACCCACACCCAGGCATCCACAAGAAACAGAAGGAGCTGCAGTCTCTAAGCAAGAGTGGGGAGTGGGCAGCCAAGACCCTATCCCAGGAAGGCGAGAGGTGGAGGGAGACAGGACCACACATGAGCCAAGGCTCCAAGCCCCAGTGCACACTCCATTGTGTCATTAGACTTCACTTACAAAATCCAGTTCAAAGATAAAATCATAAAGAATTTCAAGATGGCGCCCTCAGAGCACTAAGCTCCAAGTACTGGGTCCTGTGTAACTGCACTGCTACTGACACTGCTTCATCCTCCTCTCTCTGAGGCCCTCACCTCAGAGGCCCAGAACCCAGAACTGTGTGTTTCCATTGCCCCAGCCCCAACGCCGCCGCCCCTTAGTGTCTCGGGCCAGGCTGCTGGTTTCCTGAGGGGCTGCTGTCCCCCCACTAACCTCAAGCCCAGAACTTACTTCCTCCCCCTGGGTCTGCAAACAGTGGTATTTGCTGCTTTCCTGAAAATGGTATCTAGTTTCACGATCAGAGCTAGTGAGGCTCAGTCAAGCCAGCAGTAATGTGGGGTTTGCCTTCCTTCCATCTTCACCACACGAGGCCCATGCCAAGCCCTGCCCTGAGCTCTTGGTGAAAGCGCAGAACTCTGACGTGTGGTTGTGGCTGCTCGTCAGTGACGCCCTTTAATCCACCCTGGGGACCGGTGGGCACCAGGGGCCGTAACAGGCAGCACCGCCTCCCCCCTCCTCCGCCAAAGGTAAGTCCTGATTCTCAAAGGCTTGGATCCCGCTGGAGAAAGGTAGGGCTGGGATGTGAAAGGCTCCATGACCCTGAGTGAAGGGAGAAGGGGAGGAGGCAGAGCCGAGGGCGAGTCCTAGAGGGGCCCCTGCCCGTGCAAGAGGACACAGTGAAAAGCCAGGGAGGATGTGGGCAGAGGGGATGGAGGATGTGTGCTGTAAAAATAAACAGAGGAAAACACTTAGTAATATTTTTTATTGAAACTGAATTACACCATGCCAATTTTCTCTGTTGTGTATTGTCTCTTTTTTTAAGACTTTATTTTCTTTAGAGCAGTTTTAGGTTGACAGCGTAACTGAGAGGAAGATACAGAGATTTCCCGTATGCCCCCTACCCCCACACCTGCGCAGCCTCTCCCACCACCAACACCCCCCACCAGAGTGGGGCGTTTGTTATAATGGGTGGACCTACGCTGGCATCATTATCACCCAGAGTCCATAGCTGACATCAGGGCTCCCTCTTGGTCTTGTACATTCTGTGGGTTGGGACAAATGTATGACGACATGTATTCACCATTGCGTACAGCATAATTTCACTGTCGTAAAAGTCCCCTGTGCTCCCCCTCCCTGCACTGTATTGTGTTGGGACGCCTGGGCCAGGGGGCTCTGGGCAGAGTGCAGGGAGCAAGTTTTGTGTTTAATTGGGGGGAAAGAAAGGCGCAAGAAAAGTGTCTGCAGGTTGGCTTCTCTGAAATGAGTGTTACGATTATCTCTGAAAGAAGGGTCGGGGGAACGTGGCCAGGCAGATAGAAAACGGGGCTCTTTGGCGTGTTGGAATCAGGAGGCCGGTCAGAAGGCAAAGTAGGAACTGGGGCCCAGGAGGCTTTGTGGTCAGGGGCGTCCATTCCTTTATTCATTCAGCAGATGCCTCTGGAGCACCCAGGATGTGCAGGCTCTAGCAGGAAATCCGCAGGTGAGAGAAATACAGACGCTGCTCTCCAGGAGTCTAGGCAGGGAAGATGTAGCCAAGTAACCTGGTAAGAGGACGATGCAGTTTGATGGTGGAGGCACAGGGCACTGTGGGCCTCAGAAGCGGAGGATGCTTCTGACTGGGAGCTCAGAAGCTCCTGGAGAGAGGCGCCTTGGGGAGCTTCAACAGGCAGGGCAGAGGGGAGGGTGGCACACCAGGGCCAGGGAGGCCTGGGAGAGTGCAGGGAGCAGGGCATGCAGGGTGTGGAGCTCGGGCAGTGAGGTGGGCCAATGGCGGAAGGGCAGGTGGGAGCACTGCCTGCCCCACATCACAGACAGTGAAAATACATGAGGAAGTGAATTAGGAGAGCTTTGAATACTTGAGCTAGATCCTGGTGGCAGGTGGGGTCACTGAAGGTCATTGAGCACACCAGATAGCGGGTCAGAGCTGCATGCTACAAGCAGCCAAGCAGCAGAGTGGAGGGTAGAGTGGAGGAAGGAGGCCCAGTGAGGAAAGTATTAAAATCGTCTAGGCTGAAGATAACTGGTTTGAAGTGGGGTGGAGAAGAGAGGAGCAATGGAGACAGAACACTTGGCACTGTTCCTGATGGAAGATTAGTGAGGGAGGGGTCAGGGGTCAGAGGTCAGAGGTCTAGGTCCCCGGCTAGAAGAGGAGGAGCCGTGAATGAAGCCTGGAAAGCTGAGGAGCTGGTCTGCTGGGTCGTGGAGAGCATGTGTTCAGTCTTGTTTGAGGTTCCCATAGGAGGCCTTCGATAGCAAGAGACAGCCATCCAGCCCAGATCAGCTTCCACACAGCAAGGCCTGGGTTAGCCCACAGTGCAGAACGTCCCAGAGCAGGGGCTGTACACACAGCCAGGTCCAGGGGCTCACGGGATGGCACTGGAATCTCCTTGTCCCTTTGCCCTGCTCTGTTTTCTGTATGTTGCTTTCGTCCTGAAGTGGGGTTCCCAGCCGGCACGGCAGCAATGGTGGCCCAGCAGCTCACCCTCATAGTCAATGCTTTGGCAAACTCAGCTGTGAGTTCTAATGGCATCAGGATTGATTCATTCTGGCTGGTCTGGGCCACGTGCCCATCTCTGGGTCACATGCCATTTTTGGAGCAGTGGGCCACTCAGATGTCCCTGAACTGCCTGGACAGAAAGTTGTCCAAGAGGAGAACTTGGGGTGGCTGCCAGGAGGAGAAAGAGAGAGTTTGCAGGGTCCACTACGGGCATCCAGATGGGGATGCCTGTAGCTTAGGGCCGAATTTGAGTCATGTGGGAGCTGAAGCTCTAGGAATGAATGAGATCACAAGTGGGAAGGGGTGTGTGTGTGGAGAGAGAGAGAGAGAGAGAGAGAGAGAGAGAGAGAGAGAGAGAGTTAGTTTCAGAAAAAGACACAATAGACACCCTGGAGAACAAGTCAGAGGATAGATAGGAGGATGAAAAGCTCAGAGAAGTGGTGAGAACAGTACTGCCTCAAAAAGGGGAGGCAGGGTGACCAAGCCCATCAGGATGGGGAGCATGAAGACAAGCTGCAGGGTTTGTGACTTGCTGCCACCCACCCAGCAGGAGGGACGTGGAGGCAGAAACTCGGTGAAAGCAGCTGGGACACGAGTGGAGGTGAAGATGTGAAGACAACGAGTTTGGCAGAGAAGGAAGGAGTGAGGTAAGGTTGTCACCAGATGGGATTGCAGGGTCCTAGGGAGACTTTTAAGGATTGAGGAAAAGAACAGGTTTTTCAGGGGGTGGGGAGGAAAATTCCCTCTCCCACTGAGGAAGGTTTCATTGACAAGGCAAGAGAGAAAATTGACTAAGGTCCTGGGGCAGGCAGAAAGGAAGAAGGGATGACCTGGCTCTAAAGAATGGGAACCACATTCCTCTGAGAGGGGAGCCCAGGAAGAGAGGACTATGCAGGCCCCTGACACAGATGGGGGCCAGGAGGAGAAACACAGAAATGCAGCGGAGAAGGCTCCCTTGTTTCCGTGCAGTCAGAGAAATTCTCTGCAAAGAGCAAGGTGGGAGGCAGGGATGGTGTGGGACCTGGGGACAGCGGAAGTGCAGAGCAGCCCCTGTGACCAAGTGACAGGAACCAGTCAGGGCTGGATCCACTGTGATGCAGATAAGCACGGAGTACCCTGCTTCACTTTGCAGCACAAAATGCAGCTCAGCTCAAGACAAGTCTCACGGAGCTCTGTGAGCATCCAGGAACAGGGCCTTCATTCCAGGGCTGGGAGGGAGGGACTGAGGGTGGGTCTGGGCGAGAGGAGGGGCCAGGGAGGCAGGTAAGCCCAAAACGGAGAGACCAAGCTGGCAAAGCAGTGAGCTGGAGGGGAAGGACCTGAGGAGTTTGCTTGGGCTGTTTTGAATGCAAAGCAGCAGAAATAGCCTGGCTGGCTTAAGTCGTGGGATGTCCAGGTCCTTTTCTCTGCAGGGCACCTGGGGTACTATGGGTCTCTTCCTGCCACCTCTGAATTCCCAGGCAAGCACATCTGATTGGCCTGGTCGGGGTCACAGGTGACCGTGACTCCATCAGCTGTGGCCAGGGGCAGGGACTCATGCCAGGATAGGGCCAACCCCTGGGTATTGGGATGTTTCCAGAAAAGAGATAATCAGCATGAGAAAGCCAACCACCTAAAGCCAATTGCCCCATTGGGAGAAGGGGAGGGAAGGGCAGCGGGACTGGAGGGCTGACGGAGGTCCAAAGGGAAGCCCTTGTTTTCACCAAAGAAGCCAGAGACCCGGCCTGCCCCACAGCCTGCACCAGGGCAGGTGTGAGAATTGATCTGTGCTCGGCCCCAGCCCTGCCCTCAGGTAGAAAAGGGGGGCATCTGAAGTAGCTTTACCAGCTCCCCCTGAGCCAGCGAAACACAACAGTCCTCCTCCTGCCTACAGGGCCCCCAGAAGCAGCCACATATTCTCCTGTCCCTGGAGCCTTGGTGAGTGTGTGTGTGTGTGTGTGTGTGTGTGTGTGTGTGTGTGTGTGTCTGTCTGTCTGTCTGTCTGTGTGTGTCTGTGTGTGTGTGCGTGTGTGTATCTGTGTATGTGTCTGTGTGTGTGTGTGTAGGGCAGTGGGGGATTAGGACAGGGCTCACAATCGCCTGTGTTTTGACAGCAACCACCTGTCTTTTCCTTCCCAGGGCCACTGTCACAATGGGTGTGTGCTTGACTGTGTGTGTGCCCTTCATGTGCCCTACGGCAGGATCAGTGACAAACGGAGGCCGGCACACACCAGATGAACCTTCCGTAAGAGCCTTCCCTGCCCAACACCGCCCATGGCCCCAGAGCTGGGAGAATGAGCTTTAACCTCCGCCTCCCAAACCTGCCACAGCCCGCAGTGTCCTCTGACGGACCCTCGCTTACGTGACCAGCGCGGCCTCTTGGCAGATCCTCCCAGGCCAGTCCTGCTGCTTCCACCGCAACCCCTCCTGGAGGCCTTCCCCAACCACCCTTGAAAGATCACTCACCACTTGCCTCTTACCATATGCTGGAATATATTTGTCATTTTTTTTCTTTTTCTTTTTTTTGGCTGAGCTGTTTCATTGGCTAGACTGAAGGACAGGGCAGGGGCAATTATTCTTCTTTGTGTACCCTCCAAAACTTAGCCCAGTGCCCCACAAATTTTAGCTACTCAAGATCTGTATTCTCACAGCTGGGAACAAAGCCCTGATTCACAGTTCCCAAGGGGCTGTGTGTGTGTGTGTGTGTGTGTGTGGGGCCCACCAGGTTTTGACATCCCTAAGGCAGGGCTGGTGTTTTTGCCCAAGCCAAGCTAACATGAAAGTTTTCAATTCATGACTCCCACTCACCTCACGGAGAGCACACTTTGTAACTTTGACCTTCCCAAGTGCTTTTCATGGAAGGTGATTGTTCTCCGCACCAGCTGCCCATTAGACTCACCTGGGAACCGTTTAGGTCCCGTGTGACGCGGCCTCACCCCAGGCGAATTTCATCAAGAGTCTCTGAGGTTCAGCTACATGCTGAGTTTTAAACCTTCCCTGGAGCTCCCTAATGTAAAGAAAGCTGAGACCAGGCCACTGATAGGTATCCTGGAGGGTGATACAGTGCAAAGCTTCTGCGATTTGGAGCCAAATAGCCCTGGGTTCAATTCCCAGCCTCACCATCTGTGTACAGTTTTGTTCCTCTGGACTGCGATATGTCTCCAAAATGGGTATAAAATTCCCATTTCCCAGAATGTAAGGCGCAATACAGAGTTTTAAGTGAGTAGAAGCCTCCTAAAATGACAGTCCCCAGGCCTCCTGAGTACTTAAGGCCTTCACTGAGGTAGACCCTCAGTCTTCCATATCTAGGGACACGTGGGGAAATGAAGCCTCTTCCAAGGGTTCTGTGACTCAGACGATAGCCACGCCACAGAGCTGGAAAAAGAAAAGCTTTATTTTCACTTCTGATTATAGAGGAAAGGATTCATAATCTCCCTAATTTGACCCATTTAAGTGCTTCTACATGTTATACAAAATGATCATTTATTCCCTATTCATTTAAGAATTTGTCATTTTCTGAAGGGCAGCGGAAGCCCCTGAATCAGGTCTTGCAGTCTGGGTGCAGGCCAGCCTGTTAAAGCCCGGCGCTGAGTCCCGCTGTGGGTGAGTCCTAGCGTAGTTCCCGCCCGAGCAGTGAGGAGGCTCAGGCACTGTGGCTAATATCCCTCCGCCTCTTCTCCATGAGGGGGTGTGAGCCCTTCTTGTGGCTGCACCGTCCTGGGAGGCGACAAATCCTTTTCTCGTGGGGGTGTGAGGAGCGTCAGCCAACGAGAGTCATGGGTCTCTTTTGTGTCCCAGGGCAGTTGGATAAGACCCTCTGCATAATGTCACAGACGGGAAATTCTGGGTCCAGAGTTCAATTTCTTACTGATACTAGAGAGAGGTTCATCAAGAAGCCACTTAGAGTTCTAAAAATGGAATAAGCTTCACACATTTTCAAGAGTTTGGAGGCTGCAAATCTTACGTGTTTATCTGAAGACAAACTTAACAGGATCATGACAGGTAAGGAAGGGCAGCTTATATTTGAGAGATGGTACTTCTTAAATTATTATTCAAAGCCCTTAACCATGTGTATATTCAAGTTTATAGTAAAGGAAATACTGCCTGTTATGGGCCGAATTGTTTCCCCTTGCCCCAAAATTCATGTTCAATTTGATAAAATCAAACGCAAATGGAGACCAGCCTTGAAGATTTCCCGGGGCAGACAAACCAGTGTAGTCATACAAACAAAGCTTACTGTAGCTTATTTTGCAAGACTAGCTTGACCTGGGTCATTTCTTGCTTATGCTTCTGGAAATCATAGGCAAAAGTTGAACTGTTTCCCAAGGTTGATATGAGGTGACCACCGAAAATTCTAACATTATAACCAATCGCTGTGAAGAATAAACAGTCACTGCTCTCTGACCACATAAGCTGCTTTATAACACACCCCTGAGCCTCACCCCATATTTTGGTTAGTGCTCTGGTGTGCAAACTCTGGTGTGTGCACAATAAGCTTGTACCAATTACTACTCCAGTGATTCACTGGTTTTACTTCGGTAATTTCTGAACTTTTGACAAATTGCATTCCCCACCCCCACCCCCAACTCAACCTCTAGTATCTCAGAAAGTGACTGTATTTATAGATGGAGACGTTACATTGGTAATTAAGTTAAAAATAGGCCAGTAGGGTGGGCCCTAATCCAATCTGACTGGTGTCCTTATAAGAGGAAATTTGGACACATAAAGAGACACGGGGACACATGTGCACAGAGGAAAGCACACACGAGGGCACAAAGACGGCCACGGAGAGAGGCCTCGGGAGAAACCAACCCTGCAGACACCTTGATCTCAGACTTCCAGCCTCCAGAACTGTGAGGAAATAAATGTCGGTCGTTTAACCCACCCAGTTTGTGGTGTTTGTTATGGCAGCCCTAGCAAATTAAGACACTTCCTTGGTTTGATTTTCTGGGTGTACTTGATACTTGACAAGTGGATAATTTGGGGGCGAGAGGAGAAGAAAGAAAATGGAGTCTCACGAGCTCCTGCTTGCAAAGCACATAGTAGGGGGTCAGGTATGCAGGCAGTGCTCAATAAATATTAGTGACTATTACTTGCATTACTGTGAAAAGGTTATCTGGATAGTCACAAGAGAACACATGGCCCAGGTTCCAAGGACTGTGCCAGGTGAGGTATACATCAAATCAACACACCTTTGCTGGACCCTACGATGTCAAGCTCAGTGTGTAAAGGGTTCATGCATCACACTGTCTTTTCCTCACATTTCATTACACATATCTTTATACAACCAGAAAAATAAAGTAGATTTTGCTTTGTTTTGTTCTTTGAAAGTCAGGCTATTCCTCTGGCCTATAATTAGACAACCTCTGACTTGAGTTCTTTTTGGGGTTGGAGTATTTATTCACTTAAATGAGGTTTTTCAACTTTGGGTATAAAATGGGTGTCAACAGTCTACTTGCCCATTTAAATGGCCAAAGTCCTGTGGAAGACAGAGCGAGGGTAGTGAGGGTTCAAGGTCCCTCTCTCCCACCCTAACTAGCTATATAGCCTGGATCAAGTCATTTGGCATCTATAATGTGAAGGGATTTGACAGAGAAGCTCTTAAATCCCCTTCCAATTCCCCAGTGTGATTCCTCTGATCAAAAAATAGATTTGCCAAACTCCTAAAACCTGGACTCTTTTGTCAAGAACTTCACAATCTTTGGCAATTGCGGCACCTATCAATTTACTGTTGTGCAGCTCCAAGTTCACCATTTGTTGGCTCTCTGAGAAAGTGGATCCGGGTCCTTTAAATATCTGTCCTTTGCTGGCTGACACAATGTTAAGTGCTGTCAGCAGAGGAGAGTGGAGAGATGTTGCAAGAAGGCTGGGCTTCTGTGTGCTCGCTCAGCTGACTCCTGCAGTGCTTGGAGATTCTCCAGGGCCAGGCTCCTGCGACACATGGTGGTCAGCAGCACCCAGCAGCCGGTGCTTCCTCTGGCATCCCCCTCAAATGGCCTGTAGCAAGCTTCCGCTAGTAAGACACTTCCCTGTGAACAGTGTACCCTGGGAACCCGGAGGCTGGACTCCCAGCCAGCCCCACCAGTGTGGCACCACCGGCAACTTGCAGGCCATTCAATGAGTTGCAGCAGTGCTCTGGCAAATGAGCACTGGTCTCCGCCGTGGCGATGGGGCTCTTCCTTGAATGGGCTAGGGGAGAGGCTTCTCCTTACAGCTGTTATTCCTGTATTATTTTGAGTTCTCTTTCTTCTTACTAGCCAATCCTTCATTATTCTATAGCTACATCAAGCTTTCCCTGTTCAAATTAATGTGTGGTTTCACCTTGATTGGACCTTGACTGATACGGAACTGATACCATGAGGAGTCGACAGGCCCACAAAGCTGGGGTTTGGGAATTGGTTTAGTTGTGCCTTTGGGCTTGAGCGCAGTGCTGAGCTCCTTGCCAGTAGAAAATGGGATGGTAGCAAGAACAGACTTGTCATTTCAAGTGGAGCCGGATTTCAAATGTGTGTGGGCTACTGATAAATGCCTCCAGGCTGAGGCAGTGACCAGGCCCCAAGGGCATGGCAGGCACAGCCCTTCCAAGGGGCAGCTGAGGATTTCACCTGTTACCTTGGGGAAACCCACACCATCTCTGATTGCAGGAATCTAGGCATTGCATGGGTCCCTATAATGCATCGAGATGGCCTCAGAGCCATGGGCCTCCGCAGGGCCTGCTTGGCGATAGCACAACCCTGAGCACGGGACCCCAAAATGCTGTTACTGGGCATCTTGGCTCAGGCTTGCCCACCTTCAGGCCAAGTGCCACACTTCTGTTAGAAGGTTTGAAACCTAGGATGGGTGTATAGATAAGACAGATGCATCGGGTCAAATCTAAGTGCTCCAGATTCTGTGACAGTCTTGACTCCTCAGAGCCTCAGAAGAGTCAGTGGCACTTCCTTCAGTCTGGCTGGATTCCTCGAAATCTCTCTCAGATCAGTTCCCATTGAGCTGCCTGTGTCCCCACAGCATGAGCATCACCCACTTGGCAACTTAGCAACAAAGCAAATACTGAGCCCCCCTGCTGCCCCCGCACCCCTGC
>NW_017731824.1:472018-492306 GCF_001890085.2 Hipposideros armiger
AGTCATTTGACACAGGAACTAATCCTGATGCTCCCACCTTCGCATCAGTTAGGGGCTCCCTATCACCTAGCAGAGGCTCACCCCACCTCCTGACAGTGAGCCTCCAACTTTGAATTCACGTATGGAGTTGTTTTAAAATGCAGATTCCTTGGTCAGCTCCCTGAGATTCTGCTGTCAGGATTCTGATGCATGTGACTCACAAGCCACGTTTGAGATGCACTTTCTGCACGTGAAAGTGTCTGTGCCCAGGTCTATTTGTATCACCTGCCAGCTGGAGAGCTACCATCTGCTTCATCGCTGCCATCTCCTATTCCTCAAACACAATGTGCCTTTGCTCCTGCTACTTCCTGGGTCTGTAATGTCCTTATTACCTTTACTTCCTTCTCGCCAGCATTCCCACTCTGTACTTCAAGGCTCAGCTCAAAGACCACCTCCTCCTGAAGCCTCTTATCCTCCCTCCCTGTTCTATCTGTCATTCCCAAAAATGTTTTCACCACAAATCCACCGTATTACAGTTACAGGCCCAGCTGCAGGGAAGACATGGACTGTCTTATGCATCTGTGATCCACACCCCCAACCCCGACAGGCACTCGGTAAGAGGCTCATACTTGTTTGTACGCCTTTCAATTCAATTTATTTCAGTCCAATTCAATTTAATGCAATGCAACTCAATTCATGTCAGCATAATAAAAGAGCCCAGGGAGCCCATGCTGAGCACCCACACACAGAAACCAGGCCTCAGAAAGTGGAGGGTAGAAGACCCTACTCACTGATAGGCATGATTACTTGTATTCACACGAAGCTTTATTCCATTTGGGCACCAAGCTCTTCCTCCACCGGAGGCCCTACTGATTGCCGCAGTTGCCCAAGCCTTTTTGAGGCCCCTCCCTGCCCAGCTCATGTTTGAACATCTCCTTAAGATGATACTGGAAGCTGCTAAGGTGTATGTTGCAACCATCATGTCACAGGGGCTCATGAGCTCACTTCACTCAGAGCCATTTGTCTCCTGACCTCAGTCACCATCTATGTGATGGGCTAAGAGCAAGCTGAACTGAATGAACTAACAGCTTGGGTCATAGGGCTCATCAAGTTCTCGCTGGCGGGGGACCCACATCCCCCTTCCTATTGGCTGGCAAAGGGGGCCTGATTGGCTGCGAAATCTCCACCCAGGAACAATGCACAACAGCTGTTACTCCTACTCCACAGAGCCCTGGTTACACAGCCATTCCCAGCAGTGACATCTCGCAGGAGCCAGTTGAGGATCCAGCTAAGTGGATTGGTGCTGTCCTAAGTTTCACAAATAGCAAAAACGGTGCAGAAAGGACGGCCAGTGTCCAGGAACCACACGTCCAGGGGTTTTCCTGTGGCAGCCTTGGCGGAGTGTGCAGTCCTGGCACCTGGACACCGTAAGACGGCAGGGCTGCAGGAGAGGTCTGATAACAGCATCAGTGTGTCTCCCTCCTCCTGCGTCTGAAACAACAAAGGGAGAGAGTGATCCCTTGAGAGGCTTCAGGACAGCCCTTGAATCACTTCCCGACCGGGGTGTGTGATGTGTGGCTGGACAGAGGCAACGGGCCAGGGCCTGTCTTACTAAGAAAGACACTTCACACTGCTCTTACGAGTCCAAATATTTCACATGAGGTAAGACCCAGAGAATCTCCCCTCCCTCCCATGAAGAAACAAATGAAAAATCTAGGAGTGGGGTTCCAAGTTTTCAAAATTAGTCCATTCTGGGACCTCCAAAGGGAAGGATAAATACTGTGTCTCTATGTTGGGATTCGGTCAGACTTTCATGCATTCAGTGAGAATCTGGCATACAAAGAAATCTAAAAACTTAGCCATGCTCCATGAATAAAGCAGAACAAACCCCACAAAGACTCATCTGGAGAGATTTGGAGGGTTTTGCCCTTTGTAACCGCATCAGCTCCCAGACAGTCTCACTCATTCCTCCATTCATTCAACGAATGTTTATTAAGCTGCCATGGTGAGCAAGACGTGGTCCTTGCACTCATGAAAGTTGCTGCAGAGTGGGGAGGACAGGCACACGGCCACCACGATTCAATCGAGCCACTGTGAATGGAGGCTCAGCCCAAAGCACTATGGAACAGGAACAGACTCCTGACCTAACTGTGGGTGCCTGCTGTGGGGCAGCGGGGATCCTAAGAAAGTTTCTTCCCAGGAGGTGACAAGAAAACTGAGGTTGAAGAAGGCAACAAGACCCCACCTTTCCCAAGTCACCAGTATCAACATCACAATACAGGGACAAGCCGGTGGCACCAGGTGCCTTTTCGTTGGCTGCACCGAGAAGGGCATGGCCTCACTTCCAGGCTGTTCCTGCCCAAGAGGCTTGACATAAATCTAATCACAAGGAAACAGCACACAAGCTCTAGCTGGGGACACTGCAAACAACTAGCTTGCACTCCTTCAAAACACCAGTGTCCTGGAGGGCTGTGAAAATGTCTCAGATTAAAAGGAGAATAAGGAGACATGCCAACTAAATGTAACACGTGATCTTGGACTGGCTTCTGAACCAGAAAAAAACTAGCTGGGAATGGCATTATTGAGACAATTAGTGAAATCTGATCATAGCCTGTGGATTAGAAAACATTGCATTAATGTCAAATTTGCTGATTTTGATAACTGTAATTGGGTTATGTCAGAGACTGTGTTTGCTCTTCGGAGATAAACTCTAGTGTGTTCAGGGGCAAAGGGGCATGATGTCTGCAATTTACTCGCAAATAGGTCAGAAAAAAAAGTGTGTGTGTGTGTGTGTGTGTGTATATAGTACAATGTTAATTAATAATCTGGGTGAAGATGAAGGGTATAGGGGACTGCTTTGTACTATTTTGCAACTTTTGTGTAAGTTTAAAATTGTATCAACATTAAAGGTTACCCCCAAACTGGGCAGGGTGTCAGCATCTTCCACTTAGGGGGAGGGCAGGCTGTGCAAGGGAGGGAGGAGGCAGGGGTGTGGTGTGTGGGGTGGTGGGGACACGCAGTTCAGCTGGAGCACAAGTTCAAAGCAGGGCCTAGTGAGAGATCAGGTTCGAAGGTTTGGCAGAGGCAAACAGCAGAGGTTTTGGCCTGTGTCCTGCAGGCTGTGGGCAGTGTTGAAAGGTTTTAAGCAGGGGACAGAGCAACAGAAGGCCATTTTAAGACAATCACAGCAGTGCTTGTGGGTGGTGGGTTTGAAGGGGACGAGATGGCATCAGGAGACTGGGTTCAAGCTCTCACTGCACTGAGGCCACGCTAGCACCACAGCCACGTGGGGCTTCCGCATTCGTCAAGTGTGTCCTTAACATCAGGAACTGGGCTTCCCATGTATCCAGGACGAGGGCCAACAGCACGGCTGTGCAAGCGGGGCAGAGAAGAATTGGATTTAAGGGACTGCTGTGAGGTAGGAGGATGGAGAACCTGTAAAGGGGAGTTTCCTGTGGGAGTGCAGGCACCAACTGAACAAATACTGAAGGAGAAAGCAGTTTAGGGAAAGACGACATCCAGTTCCCATGTTGAGTTTCAGGGGCCTTTGTGACAGTGGGTGTTTGGCTGATGGGTCTGAGGACCCCAGGAGAAGGCTAGGAGCTATGGCAGAGCAGACGGGAGGAGGACTCGTGGAGCCCCACTGCCTGTGTCCAAATATTGGGGGGCCTTACTGTCTCTTCCTAGCTGGGTGACCACAAGCAAGTTGCTTTATCGTTCTGTGCTTCAATTCAAGTTCCTTAGCTGTAACATGGTGATATTAAAACCTACGTAAATAGGGCTGGTTGTCCTGAGGATGAAATGAGTGAATACAAGTAAAATGCTTAGAAGAGTCCCTGGATGAGAAGATGTGCTCGAAAGGGTCAACCACCACCACTACCAATCTCAGCTGGCCTCTCAGGCATCTGACAAGAGGGTAGCAAAACCAGGAAGGGGCAAGTGAGCAGCCCACTTCTGAACAAGGAAAAGGGAGGTTCTAGTCCAGGCTCCCCACCACCGTGTGCTATCCTGCCACCAGGCTAGGTACGGGCTTCCTGAGGGTGGGCCGGGTCCCAGCTCACATGTGGCAGCCAAGCAGTGCCCTCAGGCCCAAGGGATGTTCTGCAGTGTGGTTTTGGGAGGACCAGTGGTGCTTATTAAAATGCAGACTCCAGGGCCCCAGCCCAGGACTAGAGTCAGCAGCCCTGGGGATGGCGCCCTGAACTCTGCACTTTGCAACACGCCTCTCCTGCCCCCACTCCACCATCTTATACGCAATTAAGTTTTTGAATGCTGCCTAAGATCAAGAAATAACTGTTGAAGAAATGCATTTTGGAGGGAAAGGACTAATGGCAATTATTTTTACCCTGTATCTCAATCATTTGGGACCCTTTAATTTATATTATTCAATAAAATATGTAAGGACTTATGTGGCCAGACAATTTCCATCATCTTAATAACGGCAGTGCTTCCTTGAAAAAAAACATTTACCCTATGGGAATATTTTAGAAAAAAAGATCCATGTAGATTGAGGTGGTTATTATTTCTACCTTAGGCTGTATACAAGATGATTTCTGACCAAGGAAAAGGTGATAGATCTCATCAAATATATGCAGGGCGCTCACAAGGTAGAGAAAGCAGGTTTTTTTCTCAGGTGACCTAGGGAGCAGAACTAGGACACAGACCACCAGGATGTTTATCTGGGTTTTCAAGAAAGAGCTGACGGTTGAGCTGTCCACAGACAGGATGGGCCACCGGGGCCGAGCCAGGGGGAGGTGTCCCTACGGAGTCCAGCATGGAGCAGAACAATGGACGCAGTGACTTTTACATGAGGCTCCACTCAGTACAGAGAAAAATAAGAGGACCGTCCATACCTTTTCAACAGAATTTTACAGTTCTCAGGAAAAAAAGTTGCTGATGACAGGTTTTAGTTGGCTGACAAATGAAAATTGCTTAGGTAATGAGGAAAAGACACATCCCTCGGAGTGAAAATTAGGTTATTCTGGGCCAAGCACTGGGATCGTTTTTGGGTTTTTTTAATGCAATATCTTTAAAACTTCAATACAACACCTGACCTATAGTGAAGGCTTTATAAATATTCATTGGCTATTAATAACTAATAACTCTAGTTACTATTGTCCCCATTTCACAGATGAAGAAACAGGCTGAGGTGACCAGTTAGGTGACTTGCCTAAGGCTATCCAGCCAGTAAGTAGGTGAGTCTTGATTCAAACAAGAGCTAATTCCAACAGCTATTCACCATAACACTATACCGATGTCCAATGAGTGATAATATTTAGTTAGCTCATCCAAAATAAACATGTGTGTATATAGACATGATGGAGGCAAGTAGAGGGGTGGCTGGCTTTGTCTGTCCTGAGACCGTTTCTCTTTTGAGAGACAAGATGCATCTGGAGAACACATCCTGAGTGCGGTCGGCGAGCTCCACAGGTGACCCACAGGGGTGTCTCTTACAGGATTCACCTTTTCTACTGACAGGATCACTCAAATAGCTTAAAAATCCAAATCATGTCATTGATGTCTTAACAAAAGCAGTCTTTTTTATTCTGATTTGATGTTTAGTTTTGAGGTGGGCATGGAGCACAGGCAGCACAGGCTGGTTGCAGCAGGTAGTGTGCCTTAGGAGCGAAGGGCTCCTAACACAGGCTTAACTTCTTGCCAGTCTTCCACCTTCCTGGCAATGCCAAGGGGCAGCCTTGGGAGCGGGTTGTTGGCCGCTGTACCACTCATGAACAGCAGGGGGCAGCAAAGCACATTCCTGCTGACGGGTGTTGGGAGCCGGGGAGTAAGTCTTGCTTTCAAAACTTTCCTATCATTTGGAGAATTCTTGCAGAGCGAAACTACAGATTTAAATTATGAAAGCAAAAACCAAGTCGCAAGTAATGAATTATTCCCTTATAAGAAACTTAGCCTTTTTGAGTCTTAATGATACAGTCTCTAGACTTGAAACACTACTTGAAAGGGGGGTAGCACTCTTGTTTCCTTTGGTATCTCTCTCCTCACGATGT
The DNA here is from genome assembly GCF_001890085.2 of Hipposideros armiger. Lineage (NCBI taxonomy): Eukaryota > Metazoa > Chordata > Mammalia > Chiroptera > Hipposideridae > Hipposideros > Hipposideros armiger. Next base: position 478,006 of record NW_017731824.1, read on the forward strand.
TCTCTCATAATGGTCGGTGGGCAGCTTGTGTGCACCCAGGAGGGCTTACTTAATTGTGTCCATGTGATATTTATATAATTCACTAAGCTTGTCATTATGCATTTAAGGGAAAAATATATAAGGTTACAATTCACTCAGTTTAGGAGCCAACTCATTCTGAAGCTCCGGCTGTGGCCTCCATGCTGTTTCACCTTTTCTAGAACTCACCTAAGGGATTTCACATTAGTCACTCGTAGCTGCTCCCGGGCCCTTGCTGGCCAGTTTCCTCGGTTTTGTTTTGGTCAACGTTTCCTGGTGGTGCTACACTGTACAACCAAGAGGCCACTGAAGCGGCTCCTTCTTCTCTAGAATCCTCAAGGTGCAGCTACCTACAGGAGCAAGTGTTGTGCATATGAGCCCAGAGGACACTTGGCCCATGTGAACCCAGAGCACGGCAACTCCACCCTACTTTCTCCTTAGTGTTCAGTACATGGTCACTAGGGGGCCGCCTTGAGAACCTATGTTATAAAGAGGCAGCAGAACCAGGTGAAAGCTCTGTGTTCCAAGCTCAGCTTTGCTCCTTAATAGTTGAGTGATTTTTAGGTAAGTTATTTAACTTGGGTATTCAATTTCATCATCTGCAAAATGGGGATGTACCTACTTCAGTGTATGGTTGTGATAATTAATTCATATTTATTAAACATCTATCATGTGCCATGTACTGTTTTTAGACTTGGTGATCTGGTGACTTAAAATACTTGCTGTCATGAAGCTTACATTTCAAAAGAGTGTGACAGGCAATCGAAGGACAAGGTGACTCCAGACAGTGGTGAGGGTCTGAGCACAAGATGGTGGTGTGAGGTGGGTGCTTGCCTTCGATGAGGTAAGATGGTCAGGGAAGGCTAACGAACAGCAGGGGACAAATGTGGGGGCTGAGACCTGGGCAAAGGGACTCACTGCCAAGTCCAGGGCCAGAGGGAAGCGGAGGGGCGAGACGCAGCAAGGACCAGATCCTGGAGGGTCTTCGGGTGATGGTGGAGACTGTGTCCACCGAAGTGCAACTGGAGGGCAGAGGAGGGTTCCAGCCGGCAGGGCAGGACTGGACCCATCGGCCTTTGTGTGCCCAGGGCCTGGGAGGCAAAGGGTGGGGCAGGAGGGGTGGCACTTAGTGCCTGGCACAAACCCAGCTGTCCATACAGGTGGCTTATTTATTTTTTAAAATATAGATGGGAAGCTTGGGTTCCTTCAAAGGAAAACTAATTTCAAGTATCTTCCAGCAATAATCTATCTTGACTTTCTTAGAATATATCAAGTGACAATACACTCAAGTTTTTAAAAAGGGCTCTTTTCTTTTTGGGCTACAGAGAAGCTGCCAACAACACTGTGATTATCATACTTATCACAGAAGGCTCAGGTAAATGTAATATTTACATTTATTTTTTCTGTTATAAAATATATGCCCATTATAAACATTTTGAAAAGGAAAAACACCCACTACTTTACCACAAAGACTGCTTTACCATTTTGAATATATTATTTTCAGATAGATTTTGGATGAATCTGAAATTTATTTAATACTGAGCGTTTCAAACACTGTAGAAAAGAAATTTAAATGCCGGTTCTTACTGTCCTAATGAAATTTGATTCATTTTCTTCCTTTCAGCAGAAAAGACTGAAAACATTAATTACATAGTTACAAGGACTAAATATCCAGTTTGCACAGCCTCTAATCAAAAGTTACTTTTTCTATGAAGAATGCATAATTCAGTTCTACCACATATAATAAAATCTTGGAAAGGTACTACTGACTGATACATAGAAGAGGAAGTTAAATCAAAGGCCCATCTCTGCTTGCTTAAAAATGTTTAAGTGGTCAGACTATGCTGTCTCTACAATTACTGGAACCCTAAACTCTCAATACGTATGTGGGTGGAGAGGTGGGTGGCGGGGGGTGTCTTAGGACCATCATCTGAAAGTTAACTAGCTGACAGCCAAAGAGCACATGTAAAACTCATCTGAAATCGTCTTTATCTTAAAACAAGACTTTGTTATTTAAAATGTCTCCATTTTTACATGCAGAAAATGTGTGAAGCTTTTTACAAATTACAGGGGAAAATTAAGATCAATATTGTAGGTTTTTTTATTTTATTTTGCTTAATATGTTAGATACACTTTGTGCTTATCTTTAAGACCTAGCAGTGATATGCTTTTGCACTTTAGGAAACATTTCAAACTGCAAACAAATACTTTGAAGGTCACCTTTAAATAAAGGATATGTAAATGTAAAAAGATACATTTGACAGGACAGCAGACCAGTTTAAGTGGTAGGTCAGACTGATGGAAGCAACCACGAAAAAAGGGTGCTTTGGGGTTTACCAAACTGGAAAAACTGTTATTTCCAGATACTTACAGAGCAGGAACATTTCTCAAAGCTGCACACATTTTATGGGTTCACTACTCTCATCTTCATTAAATAGAAAGTCCTAAAATATAGTCAGATGACATTCTCAGTCAACAGATAAAACCTCACACTTCAGAAGAAAGTTTTATCATAACCTGATTAAAACACTGACAGAAATCATATTTCAAGTGTGCAAGCACTAGAATTAAAATAGCAAACCCGAGACCTCCTGCAGTGAATTAGGAAATAGATATATTTTGAACCAGAGGTATTTTGCCTATACTGAATGAATTCAGATTTCTTTAAAGTTCTTAAATTGTTAGATTTTGAAGTGGAGAAATCGAATTTAATTCATAGCAGAGCTAAAATTAGTTAAGGATTTATGAAATTCTGATGTTAAGTCAATAGACTTGGGCTCCTTAAGATTTAATGTTGGGTAAATGGTAGAGTCACTTACTGATGAATGACAAGACAGGGGAAGTTTATGGAGGAAAATAAACATCTGTGATTTGTTGGTTTGGGGTCACAATAAAAGATGTAAGTGAAAATGAGTCACGGAATGGCACTAAGAAATTATTTAGGTCTAGGAAATTAGGACTGGGGTAATAAGCATATTAACAGATGAAGCCATGACAACTGCCAAGAGAACTCTCCAAAGGCCAGTACTGAGAGAGGGGCAATGAGCCTGAGTTTGGGGTTACTCAGCGGAAACACGAAAAGGAGATCAGAGCAGGTCATAGAGGTATGGGCAGCCTGGGGGGCTGGTGTTCAATAGCTTACTTACATGCACAAGTCAAGGCTGGGGAACGGAGACTGAGGAAGGCTAGCAAGTAGGGAGCCATGAGACCCTGAGAGAACAGGGCCTCTTTTTGGGGGGGGTGGGGGAGTGCTAAATTGAAGGAAATTTAAAAGATTGAAAGCCTGGTGAAGAAAAGGAAGCCAACAGCTTAGGAGATACTTTGACAAAAAGGGAAAAACAACACACAAAACAGGAATTCAGCTAGGGGGGGGCAAAAGAATCATGCAAAAGACTCAAGACAGGAAGGTTTTCTATTAGGTGGACACAACAGGAAAGAAGCCCGAGGTGGAGAGGGCGATAGGACAGGAGGTACATCTGGAGATAAAATCTCTCAAGCATCTGGAAGACAGACAGGACCTGGTGACAAGGAGTAAGTCAGTAACAGCTGTGAGGGCCTTGCGTAGACTGCAGTCGGCACAGTGAAGTCTCCACTGTCTAGACGTGACCACGACAGCACACATACAGACAGGACTTCTTGAAACCAGATCTACCGGGCAGCCAGCCACATGTGAAAAGCCATCGTAGTGACCAGAATGAGAGTAATTCTAGGCAGGGGCTTCGGTATAAACCAGGTGTGTTATCCAAGAGGAAGTCAACTAAGTTCGAAAGTCAAGCGACAACATTCTCACCCGCCATTCATTGGTCCTCCCGCCAGTGTGCAGACAGCGTCGGGACAAGCACATGACAGCCTGCTCTAGACCTTACTTCCCACGTGGTGGAGACAGTGCCATCAGCTTGTGGGCGGGTTTAAAAAACATGTAACAGCATTTTTAGCCATAAAAAGGTAACTCGGCTTCATGAACAGGAGGAGATATTAAACGCAAGACCTTAAAATACATGCAACTCTCACAATAAGCCAGGAGAGTTCAAGGGAAGAGAAGTCCTGTTCCCACATGTACTGAAGACCACCGCGAATGATGGCAATGGGTCCTTTCAAGAGAGCCACTGAGAGTATTTATAAACACAGCTTGACTTCAGGCAGTGACAGACAGATGCCTATCTCAGAGAAAGTTATCAAGCAAATCCTAAAAGGTGCAACCAGAACCCAGGTAAGTCTATTTTGTGCATTAAAGTGAATGTGCTCCCTGACAAGGGATTCATATACCTTTCCCAGCAAAGCTGGAGAGAGCAACAGACCAAAGCTGCCGCGGGGGCCTCTCGTCTCAAGGCTGTTTCTCCATGGATAACCGGGTTGCCTAGGGTAGCTGTGAGGGTTACAGGACAGTGGAGGGGCACAGGGCAGATGCGTGATACACATCTGCTCAATCAATTCTTGACTAAAATATTTCTCACACTGCTTTCTAAAATGCCTTTAGAGCTTGAGCACCTATTTTGACCAATGTGAATAGGACAGGTGACCAGACAAACAGATTTCTGAAATCAATTTATGACTGATTCTCTTTGGGTGGCTCACAGTCTGAAGTCGAAAGAAATTCTGAGTTTCAAAAATGTTTTTGCACAGCAGTAGCAGCACTGGGAAACACGTAGCCTCTCTAAGTGTTCTGAAGATAATGCTCAATTGGATGTGCAGGCTCTGACAGATTTACAATGACAATGAACACTCCCCTTGGCAGCTCTATTACTCCTGTTCATTATTAAGTTCAGAGCTAGCCACATTTCATGGCCATCTAAATACTGTTACTCTTTAGTTAAAAGAGAATACTGTTTACCTTATCTATTCAGTAGAATGTAACTGTCACTGCACATGGAAGTCCAAAAAGTGGCATATTCACTCCCCGCTCATGTGCTTGTGGCAGCAGGAGCAGCAGTCACTTACATGGCTTCCTAAGTGCCACACAATGTTTGAAGGCCAGTGAGGTTATGTAACTTGCCTCCAACTAAGGGGAGGGAGCTGGGATTTGAACTCAGGCAGCCTGACACAAGTCCATTCTACACCTTAGCTTTTTTTTCTTTTGCTGAGTAAACTATACTTAAGGAAGAAATCACTTAATAACATTGTACGAGGTAAAAGTACGCAGGTAACAGATTCAAACAATTTGGGGAAAGCACACAGCAAGACTCCAGAGGCGAGCTGCCTTCGGAAGGTCACCGTTGGTTTGAGGCCAGAGTTGACTACACGTCCTAGTCCCCAACGGAGCATAAAATGCCACCTTTGTGCAACCTCACAGAGCTGCCAATGAAACGGGCCATCACCAGGAATATTTCTGAACACATCCCATGGGAGGATGGCAAATAAAAACTGGTCCACATTTTCTTCTTTCTTTAAACACTTGTGATAGGTTTCCACTGATAATTGCTAATTAGAAGCTGAGAATAAATGGGCGACAAGATACAGAGCTGACAGTCCAGCAGAGGGAGACAGACATGTCAACAGGATGACAGATTATCATAGGTACTGCAACACAAATCTACATAAGGGGCAGCAGGGGAACAAAAAAAGCCCTAGTCAAATCATCTTTGGCTGTGATTTATGGACTTTAAATGAGGGCTGTCCTTCATTATCTCTAGGTGATAGATTTTCTTTCTAATGCTCCATGGCGTCTAGTAAAGGAAAGCCTTATTTGAACAGAAAGAAGACAAGACAGAAGCCAAACAGTAATCCCAGTTCTATCACTATTTGGCTGTATAACCCAGGAACAGATACTTCGTTCTCATCTCTAACAAGAAGGTGAATCTTTCAATGCTTTATAATTTGAAAACCCAATTAAACTAGGAAATCTATTTTAAAGAAAATGTTTTTAAAGACCATGATTTTGTTAATCAGGAGGACATCTAAAGAGGTATGTCATTGCTAGAGATTTTAAATAGGGTATTGTGGAAAACTGTATTGTATAAAAAAATGAAGTGTCAAATTTCAAATTATACATACCACACAAACCAATTTATAACAGCTCAGAACTCTGGGGTTTTACAGTGTTCTGGTATTGAGTGGCATTTCTGTACTCCTGTACGTGTGTGTGTGTGTGTGTGTGTGTGTGTGTGTGTGTTATATTCAGTATGGAGGTTATCTGAACTGATTGCTGGATTCTGGAAAGCCAAGTATTTGTAAGCTGCCCAAAAGAAAGCCAAGTATTTGTAAGCTGCCCAAATGCTTGGTTTTACAAAATTTCTATCTTAAACATAGTGCAAGGAAAAGAATGTGTGTGTTTTAGAATAAGACAGCTCTGAATCCATATTCAATGTATGACCTTGAGCAAGCTCTTGAACTCAGGAGGCTTTGTTTTTTCCATCTATGAAATGAGAACAGTATCACCTTCCTTCAGTGGGATGTTGTGGTTTTGAGATGATGAATGAAAAGGCCCAACACAGTGCAGGACTGATGATGTTTTATAAATGAGTTCCTCTCCTACTGTCTGAGGGGGAAAAAAAGCAGCAAATGGTACCCCAAACTTAATGCCATATTCCTAAATAATCCCAAAATCTAGAAAAACTCCAGAGCTTTAAATTATATAATTACTGTAAAAGTCCAAGTTTTGTGTAAATGAAAAAGGATAAAAATCATGCAAATACTAATTAGTAAAGTTCGTAAGAGTCCTAAAGAAACTATTATTTAGATGTTGGATCAGCTTAAAAACAAAACCGAACATTCCACTATATCAGTAACAAGGGCCTTGTTTATGTGTCAACTTGTTCTTTACTAAGCTGGAGATAGTTCAAAGAAAAGTAGGATTTTATTTAATAAAATTAGAACAAATGTATTAACTTTACAGCTATCGGTGATACTGTCCCAAACTGTGGTAAATTACTTCAAATGTACCTGGAAATGTTTTGAAATTTAAACTAACATCTAATTTTGGAGTAATATTAAGGCTGAAAAATCAAGGGTGCAACCTATCAAAATCTTGGTGCGAGATGTGTATTGCCGAGTTCATGGTAAAAAAAAAAAAAATTACATCATTATTTAAATGCATTAATCAAGTACATTTTCCTTCCTACCAAGGGTATGGGTATCACTGTACCACAAGAGCTGAATGCCCTGTAAGAATCTTGCCTATTATCACATGTACCTACTGCTGTAGCTCCAAAATAACCAAGTCATTACATAAAGGTTTCGCTGTCATGTTACCCCCATCTACTTCTTCCAGAGCCAAAATACACTTCTGGGCTGATGCACTGCAAACACACCTTTAAGGCAGTGGCTTTTTAATCTTTTGGGTTTTTTTTAAAGATCTAAATTTGCCTTTTCCTATCCAAGTCATTATTTCCTGAAGCTTATTTAAAACTAAAGACTTCACTAAAATCAAGTCAGGACTCCTTTCCCTTTGATTTCCATTTTCCTCAGGCTTTTACCTTGGAGTTCCCATTTCCCTTTCCCCTTCCAACACCTTAGGGGACAGGAATAGTCTTAAAAGTCACTTACTACGCAAGACCGTGAAATGAATGATGAAGCTATACAACCAAAGCAAGATCCATGCTTTATGAACACATTATTCTCACACATCTGAATCGATACACAAGATTCTTAGTTCATTTTACAGATTCTCAAATCAAGTTGTTCAAAAGGTAATTTCTGAAACCATAGTTGACGTAGCAAATGGATATATCAAAACAAACAAAAACGTCATCCAAATATTTACATTTAAAAAATAGGCTACTTATCAAGTGTGCTTGAACAAACCATGTGTGGAATTGAATTCCATTTATTATGGAGTTAGTTTCTGCTAAACACATACTGGACAAAACCCCATGGCATCTGAGTTTTCAAGTGTTCCCAATCTATGATAAAAAAATAAAACATGAGAATTTCAGAGGCACTGATGTGAACCTCAGGAGTAGAAGGGCTAGCATGTGAGGCTAACTACTGAGGAGTCAGAAGGGCTGGCACCTGTAACTCAGTGTGGCTTTGCCATTGCCTCAGTATCACCAGGTATTCAACAGAAATCTCCAGAGGTCATTTAAATTTTGTAATTACACCTCACTGAATTATGTTCTAGTAGTTTCACAAACTTGGGACATTCACAAAAAATGTTCTGAATATATTCCTTGAGAAGGTGGAGGGTCTCCTATGTTACATTAAATAAAAAACCATGCAGTTTCTTAGAGCTCATAGAGCCTTTTCAAAATAAACTACAGATCATACAGCCCAATGAAAAACTCAAACACTGTATATTACAGGTATAGAAAGTTTATAGTTCAGCAACGCCAACACAGATAATCGGACGCCCTTTGCCCCTACTTGCAATGTGATTAATAACTATACAATAACTTCGATTTTATTATCATTGGCTTTGGCTCAGATGTTTAAACACTTAACAACTTGGAAAGATTTTTTGTTTTGTTTTGTTTCATTGTCTTTGTGTGGGCATGGGCGTAGGTGGGAATTATAATGGAGATGGGTCGGTTCATTATAATGAAGACAATCAGGAATTAAACAGCCACTAAAATTTCATTTTTACCATTTTCTTACAAAATATACGTGAGAATATGGCTTAAAGACAGAGAGAAAAGCCTCTTATTTGTTCATACTATTATATTTTACCCTTTATCTAGTCTGACAATAATGCCAAACTTAATTTAGTAACTCTGTAAGCATAACTCTGTAAGAGGATTTTATGAAGTCCAATTTCATTTTGGTTCTTAGATCTTAAGTGCTCAGTTTTAGAATTCTTCAGGTTAACTAAAAAACATTTATATCAACAACGAAAATCCCTAAAAGATTAGATAAAAGCAATTGGTTAGCCATTTAAAAAATACCCAACTAACTTTTTTTAAACAAATTAGAATTAGTTGGACTATATCTCTGCCCCTATAAATTGACCTCTGGCTTAGTCTGTAGACCAAGGCAACTTTTCTTAAGCAAAATGCTTCTATTAAGGAGAGAAAAATGATCTTAAAAAAAAAAAAAACTAAGGTCTAAAATCATCCCGAAGCTATCCCTTGGGTCAGAAACAAAATAACAATGGACAACACAACAACTCAGTTTCCACAAACATACCATTTTCTTTTAGATAAAAAAGAGAATGGGGTTGATTTTATATACCAAAATCAGCAGAACTTTCATGTTTCACAATTTTGTTGCTAGTGATCCCAAATTCCTTGAACTCATTAGGGAAGTTTTCTGAAGGTGCATATTATAGTAAACAGCAAAATACCAAAACAATTGTATTGCTAAAAAGCAACTACTCCTGCTTGTGCCTTTAGAATACTAGTTGTAAACCAGCAACAATAACAAAATGCTAATTTGTGCCATCAATTGGGATTTGAGCTATTCTAAGGAAAAAGCAAATTGTTTTCTTAAATCAGTCTAAGGCAGAACATCTATAATCATATTGGGCAAATATTGATTTTGGGGAGAAAATATCAAAAAGGAAGAGACAGTAGCATTATAGGTAGTATTCTAAAGGCATCCTTCAGTTAGTTCGACAATGATTCTGGTAAGCCCAACTGCTCACATACATACACACGCACACACATAGATTTTAATGGTTTTAAAAAAAAAAACCAAATTTGTTACTTTAGAAAAATGAATGCAGTGCATTTTCAGCAATATTATCGCCACAGACTCTGATTGCTCAGTCCACACATAAGTAGTAGTTGCCTTCTATGGTGATATGGCTTCTCTGCACTAATTCCCATCAGGCCGAAAAACATTAGGGCAGGTTAAATAAAGACTGAATTGTTGCACAAAGGAACATTTACTCATCAGATCCCACGGATCTCTTCTGTGCCCGTTTCCTGGGCAACCTTCTTGGTGAAGCTTTATCTGTAAGAAAAGAGAAAGTTTTAACTTGCCTGACTATTTTAAGTATGTTGGATTCAAAAGACATTTTAAAAAGCATTTCCCTTCAACTTTACAATTAAGTTAAAAAAACGAACACACATGCAAGAATATCATGTAATATAGTAAATGCCTTTCTTAGTTTAGGTATTTTAACTAAACTTTAAAATAATCCTTCAAGAGATAACTCAATTAAAATGAAACTTTGCAATTAGGGTGGGAAAAGATCTAATCTTGATTATCGTAATGTTGAAGCCATTCCCCCCAAATCTTCTTGAATTCTACAATTTACCATGATTGTACATGCATAAGTAAACACTTTAGAAATAGTGTTAAAGCAAGGGAAGTAATAGCTAAAATAAATGAATGGGACTTTATCAAACTAAAAAGCTTCTGTACAGCAAAAGAAACCATCGACAAAGAGGCAACCAAGCGAATGGGAGAAGATATTTGCAAACAACGCCTCCGATAAGGGGCTAATATCCAAAACATACAAGGAACTCAAAAACAAACAAAAAAATCCAATCCAATTAAAAAATGGGCAGAGGACCTGAATAGACACTTCTCCCAAGAGGACATACACATGACCAATAGATACATGAAAAGATGCTCAACCACACTAATCATCAGAGAAATGCAAATAAAAACCACAGTGAGATATCACCTCATAGGATGGCTATCATCAGTAAGACAAATAATAAGTGTTGGCGAGGCTGTGGAGAAAAGGGAACCCTCATACACTGTTGGTGGGGCTGCAGATTGGTGCAGCCACTATGGAAGGCAGTGCGGAGGTTCCTCAAAAAATTAAGAATAGAATTACCATATGACCCAGCAATCCCTCTCCTGGGGATCTACCCAAAAAATCTGAAAACATCCGTAAAAATATAGGTGCTCCAATGTTCACTGCAGCTTTATTTACGGTGGCCAAGACATGGAAACAACCAAAGTGTCCTTTGATAGATGACTGGATAAAGAAGATGTGGTATATATACACAATGGAATACTACTCTGCCATAAGAAAAGATGAAATAGTGCCATTTGAGACAACATGGATGGATCTTGAGATTATTATGCTAATTGAAATAAGTCGAGAACCATATGACTTCACTGTACGTGTGATATAAAACTGAAAGCAACAAAGGAACAAGACAAATAAAAACTCATAGACATAGACAATAGTTTAGTGGTTACCAGAGGGTAAGGGGGTGGTTACACTTGAAACCTATGTAATTTTACTAACCATTGTCACCGCAATAAATTTTAATTAAAAAAAAAGTGTAAAAGGTATTAAATTTGCAGTTAAAAAAGCTTATATTGGTTATGAATTAAAGACAATAATTTACAAATGTAGCCATGTAGTCTGTATAATATTGGCAATTTCATAAATTTACCTGGAATAAGCAGAAGGATAAAGGATTACAGTATATATCAATACTAAAACAATCCCACACACATAAACATTATCTTTTTACCTTTTTCTCTTTATCTTATGTTAGAGTCTTAGTGGAGTCTATTAAACAAACAATAAGCTGGTGGGTTTCTTCTACTTTCATTCAATAAGAGGATTCATCTTCAAGTTTCTTTAAAAAGTGAAGGGCTGTCTTCTCTGACCATTGTCTTTTTCTTATTTTGTACGAGCACTTTTCATATTAGGAAGATATGCTCTTTGTGGAGTAAGCTACGAACTGCAAACTATAATAATTTTCCCAGTTAAAAAAAAGCAAAGGGCTGGAAAAAAAATGTTTTCACCTACAGATGGGGTTCATTTCGTGAACAATAGTATGAAAAAAATAATGTGCCTAAAAGATCTTAATTTTTATTTTCCAAAATCACTACACCATACTTATATTTAAAAAACACATAATTGATTTTTATCAAGCATACTTAAAAAAGTAAAAGTTCTTTTTAAAAATCTGCTTAAGAGTTAATGATTCAGAAATATTAAGTCTACAAATCACATGAAAACTGACCTTTATTAAATAGGTTAGTAATGTTGTGTTTAGGGGGTTCAACTCGCCTAAAACTGAGCATAGAAGCACTTTTCTTATGAAGATAGTCTACAACTTCTACTTTTACACAGACCAATTTTAAATAATTTTTAAAAATACTGGGTTGTCGGAAAAGTCATAACGTATTTTTTCTGTTTTTCGTTGCAAAAATGCATCATGACTTTTCCGACAACCCAATAAATATGCTGAATATAAATTTTGAGGACTCAAAAAGAACTTTAGAATCTAACAGCCATCTGTGTGAACACAGCTGTTACTATGCAGATATGAAGTGGTGATTACTGACTTCCAACAATTTCAACCACCTGCAGAAGGTTTTTAACTATGGCAATACACGGGGAAAAAACAAACAGAAAAACCAACCCTTCATTACCTGCCTGTCTAGAACATCAAAGTTAAGAAGCAGACAAATAAGAAACAGAGTAGAAGGGCATTCTGGAGTCACTGACCTTTTGGGAAAATGGCTCCAGGTATCTCAGCAGCCCAGTAAATGGTATTTTATTTCAGCACAAAACAATAACAGATGTGTACAATGATGTGTTTTTCAGTTCAATCCCCCACCACTTCCTGCCACCACCCCCAAACCCTAAAAAACTTAAAAAGAAAAATCCAACAAATTATTTAAGGTCAAAATATTTCAGGTTTCAAGAGGGTGGGAAAAAGTTTTATGAAAAAAAAAATCACTTAAGTAAAAAAAACAAAACAAAGAAAACCCAAAACTTAAAACATGTTTAATGATGTTGAATAAATGCAGCACATCTGAAAATTGCTTGCACTGCCCATTTAAAGGGAAGATGTTGAAGAAATATGCCTAATTAACTGTAATAAAATTGTAACTCACTGCAACTTTTTCCTTTTCAGAACACAAAGACAAAAATGTTAGCAGAAACTTCAACCAGTCTCTCACGCCTTTCTCAGACTACATAATCTAATTTCCTATTTTACCTATAAGATTAGCTCTAAATAAATAGCTTTCAGATAGACTTTTTTATTAATGAGATATAAATTGCAAGTTTTCTGATGGATCCATGAGTAAAATAAGAAAGTCAAATCACTTAAAATTAAGACTTCATTCTTATCCTTTCTGATTAAGTTTTCCCTATGTATACACTTAAAACACTAGCAATTAAGCAAAGATCCTATAATTTTCTATTAAAATCAGCTAACCTGTCACTTATAGTTAAAAAGACTTCAGGGGAGTTTAATTACCCTAATCTGAAATAAAAAACATATCAGGAAAAAATGGATTCAAATTGTTTCAAACCACCCCCTCCTTCCTTTATATTCTGAGGAGACACGGATATGAAAAAGCTGTTGCCAAATTAAATATTGGCATCTTAAATATCCTACTTCTCACACCACCCTTCTCTAAAGGTAACTCCTCAAAGCTTGAGGAGCCTTCTGCTTCCAGGCACACCCTCTGCTCCACGATCTTCAAAATGCCTCTTGGTTTTCTCCATTCTAGTCTCAAATATGCAAAGTACATGTCCTATCTTTGAAAGAAATGGCTATTTTTTCCTAAATTACCTGCAATTTGCCTCAACCCCTTTACTCTTAAAACCATCTTCTAAGACAGTGGTTCCCAAAGTGTGGTCTGCAGCAGCAGCCTCAAAATCACCTGAGAACTTAGATATGCAAATTCTTCGGTCTCACCCTAGACATACTCAATTGGGCTCAGCAAGCTTAACAAGCAGTCCAGGTCATTCTGATGAATGCTAAAATTCAAGACTGCTCCAAGGAATCAAGCGTAAGAAGGGAAAAACAAACAAACAAACAAATAAAAAAACAAGCATTCGAAATTAAGTAAGAATACTGTTCAAGTTTAAAATAGCAATGATGTTATGATTTGAAAAAATATGCATTTTCTAACTCAGTTCACAGAATGGGCCTAGAAACAACATCACCAAGTAAGTATCAATGACATCCTTCAAGTCTAGACTTTCATTTCTAGTATCATTCAGGGGTCCTTGGAGAAACAGCTAGCTCCATGTCTAGATAGAGTAGGTAAAAAGTCTGTATTATCTTGCTGAGTCAGCAAGTAAGGGATTCCCTCAAAGATAAACAGGATAAGATTGGAGGCAGTTCAAAACGGCAGCCAATAGCCAAAACTGGTACAATCTGAGCATCAATAATATAGTTAACAAAAACATACTGATTCTATGAAAATCTGAAGTTAGAACTGATAATCAAAAAACAAAGGAGAAAATTAGAAAAAACTCATTTGTCACCATTTGGGTGGCTTTTAAACTAACTCTTTGAAAATTGGAAAATAAAGGGAAGAACTTAGCATTTACCCTTTGTCAGTAGTAACTGTTTTTAGGGTAATTAAAAAGTCCCAGTTGAGGGCCGGCCGAGTGGCTCAGTTGGTTAAGAGCTCGCTCAAGAGTTTGAGCTCTGAGCAACAGCGGTTCGAGTCCAGCCCGAGCTGAGCAGC
>NW_017731824.1:492376-538407 GCF_001890085.2 Hipposideros armiger
AAAAAAAAAAAAAAAACAAAAAAAAAACCAAAAAAAAAGTCCCAGTTGATGATGGAAAGTTCTACTTTACAAAAGAATGGCAGTTAGTAAAAATCAAAGAAATCTTTATTGAAAATCATCACAACCTCTGAAACACTGATTTGTGAGAGATTATAACCTGGTGAATGGTTTAGAGAATTGGGCATCTATGTGATGCCAAAGTACCACACAGTAATTCCAGGTTATAAGAAGCAAAAAAGGCCTCACCTTTCCTGGTCACATGGGAAGTTCATGTGGCTACCACCCTAACCTAGTGCTCAATTTAGTGTCACTAATGAATGATGGCACAATCAGATACTGTTTCTTGATGTAATGTAGGAAGAAGTACTCATGAGCTATGATGTACGCTATCTGCTAAAAAAGATCAACTTTAATCAAGCCTGTAGATGTATCTTCCAGGTTAAATAAATTTTAGCTAAAAGACCACCTGGAAGCTTATTAGAAACACCAACACTTTGGCCCTACTCTAGGGCTACTGAATCCAAACCTGCATCGTACGATTTCCAAATTTGTACACAATTAATGTATGAGAAGCCCTTTTCTATAGGACAAGTGGGCAATCTCTTCAGCTGTAGTAAATTAAAAGGGACTTAAGGGATATAACAACCAGATGCAATGCATTATCCTATGTTGGAAAAACCAGTTATAAAGAATATTTTTGAAACAATTGAAGAAATTTCAATATGAATGGGTTGTTACATATAATAAAATAATAAATCTTTAAATGTGATGTTTCTGTCAGAAAATGGTATTTCTTTGCAAACTGAAATATTTTAGAGATAGTGTTATGTGGGCAAAAAATAATAAATCAAACTGAAAGTAAAGGGTGATCTGATCATAAATTCCTAACTGGGCAGGTCATGGTGGGTTGTCATGCCCCAGGCCTATAACTTCCCTAGTAAAAGGCTATCTTTGCCTTAAGCAAGCCCAGTCTATTGTTATGTGCATCTAGATTAACACACCTTTGAAACGCCTCTTCTTCAGCTCCCTGGGAAGTGTAACTGCCCTCCAGAGAGCATAGTCTTGTACTATTCTGTAATCTAAACATATTTCCCAGACTTGCTTTCTCCCACTTCATATACTCTTCCTTACATTCCCCCGTTAATTCCAAATGTATAAAAGAAGCTGCAAACTGTAATTCTGCAGAGATTTGAGATCTCGCTTCCCGGCATATCATCAGTTTGGCCCAAATAAACTCATAAAAATTCCTCTACAGGTTTGGATGTTTCTTACATTGACATGTGCCATTTTTCTATAATTTAAAGTACCTCGAATCAAAAAAGCAAGTTTAAAAAGATGGGTTTTGCATAGAAAAAAGAAATCTATACTCTAAAAGACTAAATCATGTTTTTGCCAACTATACTTATTTTTTCACACCCTTTTACTTAATCTCTACGCCCAATTTCTGAAATGCTCTCAGGACCCCTTTGATTTCACAAGATGAGGCTCCTTTTGGGGCCCCAGGATCCCGGGTTTTGCTGTAAAAGTAATTAATAGTGAGAAAAGACTGTAGCTATGGGTATTATGTGCCTTCCAGCTATTGTCAAATTCCAAAAAACAATCAACAAATAACATGCCTCTCAATAAGCTTGTAGAGGGCAAAACATCAAAACCTTTTTGAGGGCCAGCCGAGTGGCGCGTTGGTTAAGAGCTGGCTTGGGACGCCAGAGGGCCCCAGTTCGGATCCCACATATGAGGGCCAGTGACACTGCCCTCTACAGCTAAGATGCTGAACAACAGCTCAACCTGGAGCTGGGCTGCCATGAGTCGCCGGCGACGGCATAGGCTGCAACCCCTGCTGCCGTGGGTTGCTATGGGCTACCATGTGTAGCCAGCAGCCAGCGTGAGCGGCCAGCAGCTGCAGTGAGCAGCTGTCCAGAAGCTGGCGACTGTCTTGCCCGGGAAGACAGTAATGATGGTGCCAACTTGGGCCAGTGAAGCAACGTCCTCCATAACTAGACTGAAGAACAAAAGGATAGCAACTTGTCTGTTCCCCTTCCTCCAATTCCCCAATAAAAAAAAATCTTAAAAACAAACAAACAAAAAAAAAAAACCTTCTTGAATTTGATAAAACATTTTATCGTCCTAAATGGGTAACTGGATTAGCTCAATGCTGGTTAGAAGTTCCCTTGTCCATGAAGTTTTTTAAAACAAGGAATTTCACTTAAATGGGAAAAGAAAGGAATAATACAAGTGTCTTTGGTGGCAAGACATGGTCCTTAGGCTAGACAATCAGATTTTGAGCAAGATAAGCAAATGTTGTTAAAAGTATTTAGTGACTTTAATTGTACCCATCTTTGAGTATTAAGTCTCACTGGGAAAATACATGGGCTTTAGAATGAGACAAATGTAGTTGTGAATCGTGGCAAGTTACTTTTTTCTTAGGAGCAATTTCTCACCAACAGTGACGGCAGCTGACCTTGCAGCTGAGTGACTGCCCAGTACACAGAAGGCACCTAACGTAAGTTCTATCCTTCAACAAGGCCACCCCTGATTCTAATATGGTCCCTTTTCCTAACATGTTAGCTGTCTATATTATTCAATCTAGCACATAATCACATACTATCTGTTTACTCAAATATTTCATGTTATGTGCATTATTTTCCTCAAGTAGAAATCTAAATTCTTGAAAAAAATAGTAACTTTCTTAACTTTTTAAGATACCACTCAACCTAGTAGAGAATTACGACAGTAGATACTTAGTACTTGTCAAATGAAAACACAATTGTACATGATTTGAATTTTGCTCAATAAATGTAGTAATAATTTCCAGCATTTAAGTTCACGAATAACAATGGCAGGGAGAAAGACACTATAAAACAAACCTCCCAATCTATTTGTCATGTAAAAATTCTTTTGAAGAGGTTGACTCCATAGCTGTTACAGTGACTTTAGTCAATTATAATTTTTAATGCTTTTCAAATGTAGTTTCAGCTAATTCTGTGTAAGACAGTTAAAATATAATTATATTTGAAGAAATCACGTATTTAAAGGTACACAGGCTTCATAATTCTGATGCACTGTGAAGAGATTATGGTTTACATTTCAACCCAGTTCTATTTTTTGCTACACTGAAGTCAGGATGATATGGAAAATTTGTCCTTACAGAAAAGATTTACTCCCATAACCTCAGCTACCACCCATGCTATATGTCCCATCTTCTCCAAATTTTGACTCACTTGTTGTTCTACACACAGCATTCAAATGCTGACTAGACTTCCTTATCTGGGAGTTTCACGGGTTCCTCACATTCAACAGATCCAAGCGCACCTCACCTCTCTACATGCATTCACACTCCTCTCCCTGCATTCCCCGCATTAACAGGATCGTCTTCCACCCAGCAGCCTAAGCTCAGAGTACTCTTTCACTCCCCCCCACGACACCCATAATGTCACCAAAAGCCTGGTCTGTTCCACTTCTATAACATCTTTCTGCTGCTCCCTTTTATTCTCATCATTACTGCCTTAGCTTAGGCCCTACTGATTTCTCACGCTTTTTCGAAATCATTTTGTAGTAGCTCCTGCTTGCTAGCCATTCTCCACAAAACTATCATAATTTCTTTTAAAACATAAATTTGTTATTTCTCTGCTTTAAAGTGTTTGATGGCTT
Source organism: Hipposideros armiger (assembly GCF_001890085.2). NCBI lineage: Eukaryota > Metazoa > Chordata > Mammalia > Chiroptera > Hipposideridae > Hipposideros > Hipposideros armiger. The sequence continues at coordinate 496,025 of NW_017731824.1, forward strand.
GTAAGTCCTTAGCATAGCACATAAAACCTTGAAGACCCCTTTTTATGCAACTTTTAAAGGCTCTGGTCAAATGTCAACCCTTCTGTGAATGATTTCCTACTCGCCTAGAGGAGGGGGGCTTCTATGCTCTCATTACTTTGTACCCACTTTTAATTATGGGTATAGTATGTACCCATACTGTAACTATGTTTCAATAGAGAGAGCTCACTGAAAATAATAGAGAAACAATTCAACTTGTAAACCCAGAAATGACTTGAACCAAGCCAATTCTGAGGAAAAGAAATACTATTAATAAGTGGCCAATAAATATGTGTAAAGGAGCCAAACCTCATTCTTAATTGTAACAAAAAAGAAAAAGAGATACCATTTTGTATAAGGACAGATTAAAACATTTGATAACACTTGAGAATAAATGAGAGTAGAGGAGAAACAGTATTGTACACTGGTGAGAACATAAATTGGCACTATCTTTTGAGAGGAAAAATGGGATACTTTCCATACAAACTAAAATACATATAATCTTAGAACTAGATATTTTACTTTTAAGAAATATTTCCATGTGGGGAGTGGGTGAAATGGATGAAGGAGGTCAAGAGGTACCAACTTCCAGTTATAAAAAAAGCACGTCATGGGGATGCAATACTGTTGTATATTTGAAAGTTGCTGAGAGTAGAAAAAAAAATGTTACTCTGTGTGGTGACGGATGGTAACTAGACTTACTGTGGGGATCATTTTGCAACATATACAAATATTGAACCATTACACTGTACACCTGAAACTAATATCATGTTATATGTCAACTATATCTCAATTTTTAAAAATCCCATAAATTTAAATATAAGAACCTTGATTACATTTTAAAAAAATAAATGCTTACATATGAGCGCTTAGTACTATTTAATAATTATGCCTCACGCGCCTTTATACCACTACTTTAGGTAGCACGAACTTATCTAAGTCCTGGCTCCGCCTCTCACTAGCTATATGACAAGCTTCCTCACTACACATCTAATTGTAAGAGTAAAAAACTGGAAATAACAAACATCCTTCAACACAGCAATACAGGCTTAATCTAATCTATCATGACACATTTATATAAAATACTACCTAGTTATTAAAAAGAATGAGGTAAATATATAAGTAGCTATCACAAAAAGAAATCCAAGGCACGAAAACTCAGGTTGTAGAACTGTGTGCAATGTGATGCCATCTGTGTAAAACACAGAGAAACAATGGACATATATGCTGCTATATGTATAGAAAATACTTAAAATAACACATATATGCCAATTATTTATGGAAAATGGGATTAGTGGATCTAGGAGGTCATTGTTGCTTTTCACTTCTGTACTATTTTTACAATAAAGTCTTACTGCTTTTATAATAAATGTTTTTTAAAAGTCCATTTACAATTGGAGAAAAAAATTCTACATTGTCTTATAAAGGTAAATATTTTAACTAGCTGCATCATATGCAATAAAACTGAAATATATCTGTTAAGTAAACTATCAGGCAAAATTTTAGGTTTATTCTTTCAAACTATAGAGGGTAGTTTTTCCAACAGAGTGCTAGAAAACTGTTTCATTACTCATTAAACTTACGTAAAATATTCATGTGCTATGCAAGAGCCCCCAATACACAGCAAATACCATTAAAAAATTAATCGCCTCACCTCTTCTACTCTGCACTGAAGCAACAGGAAAGAAGAGAGACAGGGAAAAGATTAGGAATACAGAGAATTCACACATTTGTGTATAAACTGTAGATTTGGAAGCATTTCTAAATTAAAGTGTAAAAATATTACACAGAATAAAATTTTAAAGCACTCAATCATATTATACTAGATTCTATACAAAGAAAAAAAAGAAGAGTGTTAAATAGCACTGACCAAGCACTTTTTGCTAAATCTAAAATAAATATTTAATTTCTATTTAAGAGAAAAAGTTCCCACCCAAGTTAATAAGAGTACTTACTGATCTGATTCAAAGTTTCTTGAGGAATCCAACTCATGTCAACATCATTCTGACTTGATGTACCCATCTCTACTTTCTGTATGGGTCTCTTGCGCTAAGAGAACATAAAAACATTACTTTAAAGGAGTTTCATTATATCGTTTGCTATAACTTTAAAAAGAGACTTATCAAGCTACTTAAATATTTTAACAAACTTACATGTTCTCTTCTAGTTTTAAAACATATTCCTAATTCAAATTTTTATTAATCAGAGGACCAAATCATGTCTAGCACCAATTATAAAGAATAAATAGTAAAGAATAAATCTTCACAATAACTATTTATTTTCAGGCTTTAAAGGCATTTTCCTGTGCTGTAAAGTTTCATGTCATTACACAATTGGTGGACCATCATATAAGAACCTTAAACGATGTTCTTTCCCTTTGGGAATCAAATCTAAAAGAATTTATTTCTACATTCAACAAAATTCAGGATAATTACTGAAATGTTGCATGCAGGCAGATGCCTGTACTGTTAACTAAATACACTTCAACAGTTGGCATAGATAAAACAGAAACATAAATTCCCATTTAAGCCAACAACCTAAAACTCTGTCCTGAAGTATCTGCGGCAAAACTGCTATAAAGTAATTCAATTCCATTCTTTAGTCCTGCTCTTAAAACAAACAATCAAAAACCCTTAATTATTTACATAAGAGAGTATTAATTATACAGTCCAAAAATTAGATTCTGAATACACAGAAAAGTCACCTCAGCTAATTTAAAAAATGGCTTCATTCAAATGGAAAAAAGTTGGAGATGCCATTATACTTAACATAGCAAAAATGCTGCCTATTATGAAAATGAGGCAAAGAAAGTTATGGAAATTAACACTTAAGTACTAAGAATTTCTCTTTTAAAGAGCAAGTGCTTATTAATAACACTAACTGCTAGTTTTAATATGAGGGTATTGGTGAATATTAATATAGTTAACACAAATCATGTTACACTTTCCCATTCAGAGGAACAGTATGGGTTGTTTTGTTTTGCAGGGTGGGGGAGGAGTGAGATGAGGACAGTGGTGAAATTAGCTATTACATCCACACAGAGAAACCAGGATTATAGCAGGTGCTTTAGTGTTGCCACTTTACTACGCTAACAAGAAAACAGAAGTTAGGCTGTTAGAACAAATACAGACAAATTTATTCTTTTCCAAGTGAAAAGATTCTTTTAATTGCTAATTAGGAATTATCCCTATAGTTAAACAGTATTAAAGAAAATATAAAAGGTGCAGTGCTTACAGATAAAATAACAAACATCCATGAAAAAGTATAGTAAGCAGAAAAATGAAATCTTATCTCTGAGTTTACGGAATAAAAATTCCAGCATAATTTAGAGTTACAATAACAACAAGAAGGTACAGATCACTCTGGAGGGTGTAGATAAGGACACTAATTGCACACGTGTAGAAAAGTCTAAACAAATCCAAGTCACACATCCAAAGTTTCACCTTCAGTATTTATTTTTAAAAGGTATAACAAACCTGTAAATATACAAACCCACAGTGAAACCAAGAAACCACAAGTAACTGGACCGTATTTCATTCAGTACTGTAACAACTTCTAAAGTACGGCTATAAGAGCTGTTCATCTGTAATTACCTTTCTAGATTCTAGGAGTTGATGAAGGCCAACAACCACCAACAGCCCAAGACCGGCAAGGAACATATACATAAAGATTCTGATATAAAAGGAGAAAATACAAACTGTCTTAATTCATAGGAAATGTCTCAGCTAATTAAAACTATAATTCTGTTTTAACTTCTAAGAAACACCATAGTTAATTACATCTATAATGCTACCACACGATATAAGCTTTCCAAGTAACTTGGGAAAAGGAATAAAAGTATTTTTAATTCAACACAGATCCAGGTAATAAGTTTGATATATTTTTTACTTATCTCTAAGAACAATTAATCAGTTTTAAAAAGCAATATGTACTGAAATGAATAAAACGATTTTATAATTGCATTAGGTTTTGTCTTCTTCAAATATATCAGATTATTTTGCATTTTGTTTTGAAAATTACTTTCGTTGAATTACATGTAAGTACACAGTAAGAAATGATTCATCATTCACAAAGAACATATTTTTCAAGATAAAATCTTATAATTTATGTTTTCAATAGCGAATTTAGAGGCATGCAATTTAGGATTAGGCTGGTGATCAGCTTAAGAAGCATGGTGTGAAAAAGAATTTAGAAGAGGGAAAGGATGGAAAGCCAAAGTTATGTTTTTAAAACAAATTTGTCAGTTTCAACTATCCATCCTAACTTGGTATTATAAGAATCATCTGAAGTATGGATTTATGTAGTAAGGATTTCATCAAATCTATATAGTCTATTGCATTTGCATCATTTAATAAAAATAGGTTGACAGGAGCAACCTATTTCTAGTCTTACTTAATGAGATCAAAATCCACATATTTCAACTTTTACTTACGTTTCTCCATCTAACCCATCCTCTCTTTCAATAATTGTAACTGTTTGATTGAAGACAGCATCTTGGAATACATTACCCTGTTAAAAAAAAAATTTTCCCCAAATCTGAAATGCACTGGAAAAATGAATGCTTACAAGGTTTCTTAAAACCATCATCCTAAGAAATACACTACAGCTTTCTTATCACTTAGAATGTATGACTAAACAAAGCCATATGTAATGCAACTAATTCAGTGTCAGGGATTCGACATTGTGTTACTTTCTCCTACCAAAAAAAAAATGCCTCCAGCTTTGCCAAAGTTGTGCCCCACTTTCTTTGGGGGTGGGGGTGGCGGTGGTGGGGTAAGAGGCTGAAGAACCAGGGGAGTAAAAAAAACAAGATAAAATGTGCAGGAAGAAACAAAGCCCACAGGACACGCTGACAACTAGAAGCACTAGCTTCTGTTGTGTGTAATCCTCCAAAACAAGAAAGGAAGAGCATGAGTATTACAGTAGTAGCGCAGTAGCAGATCGTTTTAAGAACTAGACTTGAACAAAAGTCAAATTCATGTTCTAAATTGACAGGGGACTGGAAATCAATTTCTTTATAATAAATGGGTTGGTGATTTTTCAGGATCAAAATAATTTTCTGGCAGCGAATTGGGGGAGGGGAGTTGTCACTTCGAGGGGTAAAAAGTATAACTATTGCACTTTGTTATACAGCTGAAACTAATTTTTAAAAATGTGTATTTCACAATAAAAAAATAATTTTCTGTTGTGATCTTGAAACCATTTTGTCAGTTCAACACAATTTGTTTCCAAACACATCAGAAAAACAGGGACAATATATCAATAGCTGTTTTTAGTGTTTGATACTTTGCACAAAGGTGGTACTTACTATTTCTACTCTCTACTAAGTAATTAAAAGGGAAAACTTAATTGTAGCACAAGAAATTTAACTAAGACATGAGGTAAACATGTTGACACCAAGATGATAAAAGGCTGAATAAGATTCCAAGAGGATGAAATTTCCTGCTTTGAAAACTTCTTGAAAAGGGAATGTGCTCTTAACTGAAGGTGGACGTAATAACTGGCATCTAGAGGTCAACCCCCAGCAGTTCAATTGTGGTGGGCTTCTTTCATTCATTCACTAGATACATACCATATAGATTAAATATTATAAGAAAGGCACAACAGAGCTAATATTAGGCTATTGGGTTCTGACAAACCATGAACCTTACTGCTAACTACAGACACCACTGTGTGGCTTACTGCTCCTTTTCAGAATCCAGCTCACGTCACTTCCACTTTCATACTATAGCACCTTACACCTATCTCTAGTATGTATCACTTCTCATGCTGTGATATTGCTTGTTTACTTACATCTCCCCCAGTGGATTATAGACTTGAAGAGACGTGCAATTTATCTTTGCCTCCCTAGTACCTATCACAGCTTCAACCGAAAAACAGGCACTTGAATGAGTAAGTACAAGAATATCCAAATGTCAATTGTCCTCATCCATCTCTAACTAAAAAAAAAGAATAAAACAAAACAAAACAAAAAAAACAACAACCCCAAAGTTTAGAGGGCCTTACGTTCAAATCTTTGTAGTTCAGATTGATGACTAGACCAAAGGGTCGTCCACCCATGGGCTCTGCAGGAATGAAGGAGTACTCAAAAGTTGCCTGTCTCTGGGGTGGCACTACAGTGTTCAGAGGAAGAGCAGTGAAATTCTGGATGTAAAACTGGTAGTCCTGAGGATAACGGAATGAGGCATCTAGGGATTCAACAATAAAATCTTCTGTACCCTTGTTCGTAAAGCCTACTAGGAACTTCACAATGTTATTTGCTGGAAAATCTAAGAAACAAAAAGAGGCAGAAAGATTAGAAAATGTTCTGAGGGCATAAAATAAAATCAGACATTACTAATGGACTTTGGCACCCCTTCCTGATGCATGGAGACTTGGTTTTATAGCCCCTTCAATAGAGCACTCCAGTCATCCACTAATTAGTAACTGGAGTTGGTGTATAATCTTCAACCTCTGCCTGTATTCCAACATTCCGACTTAAGAGTTGAACTGAGAATCTCAATTTCAGACTAGTTCACATCCAAGTTATGTGGTCTATGAGAGTTGTGTACTTTTAGCATTAACATTGTCTTGTAGTGGGGCTGTATGTCTTGATGAATTCACCTTCCCTACCTCAGTATCTGTGATTTGTGCAAATAATGGGAAGGATGACAAAAAGATCATCTAAGAAGTTCAGCAAAATTGTAACATCTGTTAGAACGTTAAAAAAAAAAAATTTGCAATTAGTCAAATGCAAATTTGAAGGTAAGACCCAAGGAGGAGGCTACCAAAAATAAACGGGGATTTAAAAAAACTCTCTTAACCAAATTACACTTTTTGTAGGCATAAAGTTGGAACCTATGGGGGAATAAAACAGAAAAGCTGAGAAGACCAAGAAAATAACTTGAAATAATGTCTTCAATAATCATACCGTAGTCTACAGAGCTGAGTTTTACCCAGCACAGCACAAGCTTTGCGGTCAGACCCATGTGGGTCTGAATCTTGTCTCCACTCTATCTACTAGCTGGGTAACCTGGACGAGGTGTTCACCTCTCTAAATCTCAGTGCAGCAACAGTAACTAACCTCACAGGATTTCTGTTAGGATTACATGACACAGCCAAGCTACTGAGAACAGTGCCTGCCACATAGCCCTCATTAAATACAAGCCTGTATTTATTTTCTTTTAATGAAACCTAATCTCTAGCCAAGGCCTAATTGTAAAGATTTAATATTTCACTAATGTTTCCACTCAAAATATGAGGTAGTTTACTGTGGCAGTCTTCTTTCAAAGGAACATTTAGCTTCTAGTTAGAATAGGTAGTATTTATTTTTCCCCTTAAATGCCAGGAATACTACCTTACAGACATGGGTATTCATAGATATATAAGAGGGTTTTTTTCAAATTGTGTGTTTACACTATACTTGTAAGAGAGGAAGATGAATAAAGATCTTAAGCATTACTAATGCTTCCCAAAAAAGTGACCCTGTCATTTACAAAATCCCTCTGAGTTAAAACGACTATTTCTCTATTACCTTCTCCCTTCACAAACAGAATAGTCGTGTCTGCACTTGGTGAAGCTTCAGGTTCACCAGATACATCTTCTTCCTCTTTATCTTCTGCCTAAGAAAAACAACATTAAAATGGGATTACTGTGGGGGGAAAACACACCATCATTTACAAACGACTTCCTAAGATTTGGGACAAAATATTGCCTGTCCAACGCTTTGTTGGGATTAGCAGTGGTAGGAATTTCATTGTGTCTTATCAGTTAAAATAAAAACTTGAGTGGTGCATCTCAAACAGTAATGTGCATACCAAGCCCCGAGATTTTGCAGACCTGATTCAAGTCTACAGTAAAGTCTGGAATTCTTTGTTTCAAACAAGCACCCAGGAAATGCCATGTTGTTGATACTCAAACCACCTTTTCAACTGCAAGGTTCTAAAGTGAAGGTTGGTAAACTTTTTCTGTAAAGGGCCAGATATCAACATTTTCAGCTTTGAGAACCATAAAGTCCCCATTGCAACTACTCAACTCTGTGCCGCCTTCAATGTGGCTGCAGTGTGAAAGCGGACAGACAATACGTACTGGATTTGGTGCAGCCACATTGTCCTGACCCTGCTCTACAACACCTTATCAGCCTACAAAGATTTCCATCCTGATCAACAGAACAATTTTCCTGTAAGAATTCATCACACAACTGGAAAAAATGGGCAAACAAACAAACAGCTAGGGATCATACGGGGGTGAGGGAGGTGTCCTAAAACTTGATTAAAGTTGCACAACATGGTACATTCACTAAAAATAACTGAATTGTATGCTTAAAACAGTTGACTTATGATGTGTAAATATCTCAATAAAGTTGTTAAAAAATGTGAACAAACTTTAGTTTAAAATCTCAGTGCAGCCTTTCTCCAGGCATCAGTGAGGACTACAGAGATGAGTATGTTTGAAGTGTTCAGAGCCTTAATAATTTGAGATGCTTATGGGCACCATTGTTTACTGGTTTTTAACTTTTCATTTACATAAACTACTTTCTTTCAATAGACAGGCTTTGCAAGAGCAAAGACAAAGACTGTTTATACTTTAAAAATTCAACACACCCAGTTCATATGCTTAAGAGACAAGGCACTTAAACATTTGATGAATGTGCAGTAATATGCTATATTTTAAGTATCCTTAATGATAACTTTCATTTAATAAGGGTTAGTGATGTCTACTTTTGGGAAAAGAGACCCACAAGTAGGAAAACAGACCGAAGGCAGGAAGGAATAAGCTGTAGGAATAAAGAGGAAAGGTTATACTTGAGAAACAGGTAAGACAAACCATCCCTAAGATTTGATTTATGTGTTGTGGCGTAAAAGGAAATGGAAGTAACAAGGCAACAGTTTGAATCACTGGAGTCATATCAAAACAAGAAATAGTTTATAGAGGTGGGATGGAGGGTATATGCTGAACTCCATTTTGGACATACAAAATTTGAGCACCCAGATGGTGCTACCCTGCAAAATGTTGAAAGTACAGGTATAAAGCACAGAAACAGTAAGGCTGGTGGCTAGAATCGAGATCTGAAAGCCATCAATAGAAGGTGATGGTGGCTAAAATCAGAGGTTTCATCAGCAATGAGAGGGTGAGCAGAGGAGAGAAGGTAGCAGCAGCTGGGCAGGGAAAACTAAGAGGGGTTACCATAGAAGCCAACACGAAGGGACTCAAGGAAGGGGTAATCAGCAAATGCTAAAAAGAGCTCAATCAGGATAACAAATGCAAACAGGCCAGGAATTTGGCAATTAGGTCACCTACTGGTGACTTAGCAAGAACAGATTTACTAGACACAGGGAGCCACACAACTTACCAGAACAAATGTGACGTAAACAGAAGGGCAAAACTGTACAGTTTACTCTTTCAAGAAGCATGCTGGTAAAGAAAACGTAGAAACGATGGGTGCATAATATATTTAGAAATAGAAAGTAGAAAATTTGATAAGAGTTCACACTCAATGGCCTTTACTTTGTGACACTGAAGGCAATGTTGTTGCTAAGACTGAAGGACTGATTTCGGAGTTTCAAAGTGGTAAATGTTTGGAATGCTAGTTGTGAAGAACCGGAAGTATATGTAAGTAAAAGTAAATAGCTATCTTATAGCTTAGGGGTCGGCAAACTTTTGAGACGGAATAGCTGCCAGGGGTCAGCAAACTGTGGCTCGCGAGCCACATGCAGCTCTTTGGGTATGTACATGTGACTTTCAAGTAAAATTGAAAATAAAACTCATAGTATTTTTATAAAATTTTTAAAGGCTATTATTCACATAATGGTAATTATGTAAAAATATATTATGGCTCTCAAATAATTTTTAAATTGTTGTAACGGACAGGATTGGCTCTTCCAGGGTCGGCAAACTTTTGAGACGGATCGTACCCAAACAGCTGCATGTGGCTCGCAAGCTGCAGTTTGCCTACCCGTTATAGCGAATTCATAAGCCATATACGTGTGTGTGTGTGTGTGTGTGTGTGTGTGTGTGTGTGTGTGTGATATGTATATTGCCAGTACCTGCTACATGGTCCTTCTCTAAAATATTTCAGCTATTACAGACTATCTCCAGGAGAGTCAAGAAACCGGTCAATCTTAGGAGATGACCTCAGCAGCTGGAGGACAGGCGTGCAAGAGAAACTTTTCACTATACACCTTGCATCTTTTAAATTCTGATCCATTTGAATCATTATTTATTTTAAATAATACTAACATTTTTATGTTAGCTAGTGTTACTACTATAGGGCTTGTTTTAATAAAAACCAAAACGAAAATTGCCATCAGTTCTGTTAAAAATACTTTCAGAGAAGAATTGCAAGCTACATTGCAACCCATAGCTTTAGAGACTAAAGAATAACCAAAGGGATAGACAAGCCCAAGGTGACTTAAAAAAAAATTTGCACCAAAAAATTTTAAACCAGTAACTTGCATCTAAACCTGCTGGTATCTCCAATCTTAGGAAAATGTCCTTTCTGTCCCGACTCCAGACACAGGCCCAGTGGCAAAGGATCCTTCCATATACCCTAATTCCTTGGTGCCTAAAGGCAGCTGTATATAAGTTGATAATGTAAATCTTGGGGAACAACAATGTGAGACGTTGTAGGGCCCTAAGCTCTGGAGGTAACTTTTGTAGCACCTCTGGCCCTAGAGGCGTATCCTTTTTAGCTTCCACAGTCCCACACAAGTCTACCACTGCTGGTATGGTCTAGTCCCAAGGAAGGAAACACTTTCCCTGTCTTCCTGCTTCAACATTCCCTAACCATTTCCTGATTTGAGGAGGGCATCACAGCAAAGGCTACTAATGCTTCTGTACTAACTGGCCAGGGTAAGGAGTGGAGGGTAAGAGAGACAATCAAGGCAGAGAAAGTCCTGGCTAAAGTGTAAATGTAACAAAGATCTAACAGTTTTCTTCTCTACTCTCTTCCTCCACAACAAGTACATTCCAGTGCTAGACAGCCCAAGAATTTCAGAAAGGCAGTTTTAACAATATAATCTATGACAAAATTTCTGTACATGCCCAGGTTTCAGAGCCTAAATACCATCTCTAATCCTCAATTTCTGGATGGATTCCCTTCCATTGTTCACTCAAAGTTATCTTACCATAAATGGCACTTTTAGAACAGTCAAGTCTAAAGATGGAGGAATTTATTGAACTAGTTAAAGTTGCACAGACCTAATATAAACCCTAGAAGTATGGGTACTCATACACATGAAAGGCTTGACACACAGTAATCAGTACAGGTTTCCTGAAGGATGGGGAATTAGAAAAGTACAAAAATTAGTCAGGGTGTTCTAGTCAAGTGAAACAGTACGAGTATGTGCAGAAGCATAAAAATGATAACTTACACATCAACAAAATAGCAAGCAGATTAGCTTAGTTGAAAAGCATACTCCATAAAAATGAGGCTAAGTCAAAACAGGAGCAGAAACCTATATGTGAGGCTAATTATTTTTATGGTGACACACAGAAAAATAGGGACTTGGTTTAATCTCAAAAAAAAAAGGCAAAATCTAGAATCACAAGTTTCCAGGTTCAAGTGTGGCATAAGAGAAAGAAAAAAATATATCTGTGTAGGATACAGAGATGACAGTAGTCCAAGAGAGGAAATGAAATTAGCTAGAAGCATGCTGCAATAACTTTTATTCTAGCTCAATGTTCTTACTGTCATACTACAATTTTATAATAAAAGTATCAGAGCTGGACGACTTCTAAGAAATCTTCTCTCAGCCCTTTACTCTTCACATAGACACTGCCTCAAGAACCTGAACTCCATGACAGCGGAGAAAATACCTGGTTTGTTCACCCAAGCATCCACAACAGTGCCTGGCACACACAAGGGGCTCAATAATAAATATTTGCTTATTGAAGGAAAGAAAAAAGAAAGAGGAAACTGAGACCCAGAGAGACAAGTTACCCAAGGTCAGAAAGCTAAGTAGTGTGCATCCAGATCTATCAATAAATGGTCCAGTGCAATCCACTATACTGTTACCCTTACAGAGTCATGTCCATGTGATCTCCCTTCCCTGTTCCAGAAAATACTTAGGATCCATCCCCAAGAACTGGTCCTTAGTCTCCAAACTTTAATCCACACTGATCACAGTAACAAACCTCTAAAATCAAGAATTTTAATACCAAATTTCTCTATGAAAAGGACAAATTCTAGACATATTATGTACATGCATTTAACCATACATAAACTAACCAAATCTGTGGGTTCATCTTCTTCCACCTCTGCTTCATCATCTTCATCTTCAATTATTGAATCTTCCACTGTTTCTTCATCTTCTGTAAGATCTTGAGCCACTGCTACTGCGCCTAACAATAAAACATAAAACAAGCAGTTAGCTATCCTGGAATACTGATGTTTTTTAATCTCAAGAGTAGTGAAAGAAAATTCCCCCCTGGAATAATTCCATCACCCAGTGCTCTTGAATAATGTCAAACTACAATTAATCTAAGAATATTCACATGATTTTATTTTAATTTTATTAAAATTAAACAACTGCAGTTTAATTTTAATGGGAAATGCTGTCTAATTTTAAAAAGCACCTAACAGTTGAAAAAAATGAACTCCTGAAACTAAAGATGCCTTGAAGTCCAAATAAAGAACTACAAGAAATTTTGTTAAAAATTTGTTAAAAATTAAGGAAAATAAGTGTTTGAAAAGTAAGAAATTCCAAAATTTAATCCTGTCATTAACCATATAAAATAAAATAAAACCACCAAAAAACTCAGGTCTAAGGGGAAACAGCAATCTCAATATCTAGGCAAGAAACATTGTTATTAGAGTTGACTACAGCTCAAAGCTTAGAACTTGACAGCATGTAATTTCAAGGAACAAAGTATTTGTATGGCATCCAAGATAAAAACTAGCTGTGTAAAACACACTGTTCAGTAAAAAATCTTTATTGGTAACTTCAGGGTTGATAGCAGAGAAAAAAGCATGCTTTTCTTTTTGCATATGACTTCAAACATGTTTTAAGATGTTTTATTTCCCCTACACTTAATATCAAAATAAAAGTTACGAGTAAGTGTAATGCCAAGAAGTTATAAATCATAATTTGTAGGTAAAAGTACTCTAAATAAGTCACATTAAATCCATTTCAGGCAAGACCCTCAAAAGAAATTTCAAAGTTCTAGCAACTCTTCCAACATTTCTCAGAAAGAATGATGATGTGGCAATTCAGTAGAGAAAAATGTGGGAAAGGAAACATGCATATGCTGCAATACCCAAGAGAAACAGTATATATTAAGGATCATGCATTTTAAGTCTTTTCTAGTTCCTTGAGTTCTTACTGGCTGTAAAGATTTATGCAAAATATTCAAGAACATTAAATCACACATTATGAACTGAAAAACAGCTTCTATTTCTTGCTGAACAAAGACTAAAATAGTGCATTCATAACTTACAAGTCATTTCAAAAACCAGTAAGAAAAATATCTGTCTGACGTAACTTAAAGTTGTACTTAAATTTCAGGACTAAGACATAACGGCTTTTAACCCTGTTTCAGTGGCTATTAAACAATTCATTTTAATGCTAGCCAATAACAATTTTGTGCCTATAAAATCTAATAGTTTTCAATTGTAAAAATTTGAGAAAACATCTTTTGAAAGAAAAGACCATTCCTCACAAAAAAAATTAAAGAAAATCAGTTCAGTTTACATACTGATGTTTCTTAAAAAAAGAAAACGTTTTAAAATCTGAAAAAATATAGCCTGGATTCTATACAAGCAGAATTAGCAAATTTTCTTTAAAAAACCAAGTGAGAACGAACCAGCAAGCCACTGGTTAAGGAAAAGAATCCTTCAACCTGCAAATGAATTCATGAATAGTTTTGGTTAATTTTCACACTTGGGTTTTCTATCCACTAAATAGAAACCAGTCACTTAACTTTTCTTTGCAAAACAACTCGTGGAAAGCTGTCATTATCATTCATTTTGCCACACAGATCGCTAAAACTTATAGAATCAAAGGATTCTAATGATCCTTTAGTCAGACTACATTTTGCTACATAACAGAATCAGGGTAAGAAGCCAAGTCACCACATTTTTAACGTTCTGCTATTTAAGTTATTTTCGTACCACGTTAACTGTTGGAAGTAATAAACCTCAATTTTAAAAAAAACCAAAACACTCAAATCAGACTGTATTTTTTCATGACATGATAATTCCACGAAACAAAAAATGGTTGAAAAAAAGAGAGGAAAAAAGAGGCACAACAGACATCCCACAGGAATTCTTCAGTCCGCCTGGGGAGTATAGGAGTGGACAATGGAGGCAAGGATGGGGAATTGTTCTGAAATCAAGACTCCTGGCAACACACAGGGACCAGGTGCTGATAAAGGGGAAGATGACCAGAAAAAAACGTGCACTGAGAGTTTAGGTGTTTAGAAAACAAAGGTTTCAGCAAATGAATGAAGGTAGGCTCCTAACGTGGAAACTAAAGACACGTCAGCTCAGAGCCGAGGGAATGGGGGTGGAGCGGCGCTGGAGGCAGCCAGAAGAAATAAAGGGCTGCGGCGAGCTCTGGGCGCAGCCGTGCCAACTGCCCCCTCGCCTCCTCCCTCGAGCCGAGGACCCACCAGCTCCGGCAACAGTTGCGGGCGCGGGTCCGGGGCCAGGCGGGCAAGCCCAAGTCCTCGGGCGGCCACCTAGCAAGGTCGCCCGGCACAGCCCCGCACTCCGCGTGGAAGGGGCGGAGGCCCCGGGGGAGGGGGCTCCTCGCCTCGCGCCCTGCGGCCCCCTACTACCATCCGGGAGACGGAGAGGAGGTGACAGGAGGACAGCGAGGTGGACGCCGAGCCCAGGAGCCGCCGCCGCCGCCGCCTCCAGCTGCAAACTTGCGGTCGCTGGCGTCTCCTTCCCGGCCGAGCCCCGTCACCCACTGCCCTCGCCTCACCTCCTGGGCTGCCTCGGAGCAAGAGAGTGGCGGGGAATACGAGCAAGAGAAGCAGAAGCAGGCGGGGGAGGAGTCTCATGGCGCGACCCGTCCGATACCCAGTCCCCGTCCACGAATGCTCTCGGCAGCTCCGGCGGTAATGGCGTTACTCTTCATCCGGGCTCCGGGGGGGAAGGCGGGGCACGTACTACGCACGGACATTTGTCACGCCCCCTCCTTTTGCCGAGGAAGGCCATCAACGTGGCTGCGATTTGTCTGCCAGCTGCGGGGTGCGCGGGCGGCCCGGGGAGTCACGTGGCCGGTTGCCCGGGACCCTGAGATTCCCGCGAGAGTCTGTCTCCCGCCTTTGGGCGGGCTGGCAACTTGCGGCTTGACGCTTGCTCCGCCCTGCCCGTTCCCCTCCAATTAATTAGCTTCGTTAATGGTTACTTTATTTGAATGACGATCTGCCTGGTGCCTGGCGCGATAAATTCTTTGTATGATTTTGAATAATAGGGATATAAGGATTATGGACTGTATGTGGTATTGAAAAACAAAAATATAGAACAGATAATTGTTTTCAAAACGCCAAAAAGCAGAAAAAATACACAGTGGTAACTCTTGTTCTCTATCTGCCCACATCCTCCACCCATAGTGACAGTTCTTAAATACTTAGGTGACATTCCAGTTATACATCACTAGAACAGTGCCAGGCATATAGAAAGTATTTGGCAAATATAGCGGCAGCAAAAGCTGTACAGTACCCTTCAGTTTCCTTATCATACAGTACGGACTTTTTAGGGGTTGCTGCCAGTAATCTGGTATTTCGTGCAATTAATCTGAACACCAGGTACTGTTGGACTGGACCAGTGTGACATGTCATTAGATGATGAAACAAATAAGCTATCCCTTATTGTGGATTTCCTACTGCAAATCAGTCCCTGACAACTGTGCTTTCATGTATAAACTAATTTAATCTCTAAAAATCCCTATGAGCCAGATATGATTTACTAAGACGAAAACTGAGACACAAAAAGGTTAGTAATTTACCCAAGGCTTAAAAGCTAGTTAATGGCAGGCA
This sequence comes from Hipposideros armiger, assembly GCF_001890085.2. Classification (NCBI taxonomy): domain Eukaryota; kingdom Metazoa; phylum Chordata; class Mammalia; order Chiroptera; family Hipposideridae; genus Hipposideros; species Hipposideros armiger. The sequence goes on from NW_017731824.1 coordinate 512,009, forward strand.
GATGGCAAGACTTGAACCTAACAGTCTGATTCCAGACACCATGCCCACTGCCTAGGACATCTGCTCTTCTACTCCTGCACTGGCTCTGCTCAAGGCCTCATTGCCCTGTGGCCCCTGTCAAGGCAACTTGTGGCTGCTGCTGCCACTAATTCTCTCTGCTAAAGTCACAACCTGACAGGGCTGGGCTAAACCAACTCTGCTCCACTCACTATGCCAGGACACCAATGCCACCCCCCGCTGCCCCCAAGGCACCAGGCGGAAGTGGAGCGACTCCCTAAAAAGGCATCCTCCCACTTTGCTGCTGCCCCCAATCCTATGCACAGCTAACAAAGCGGATACTCTATGCCAAAGCCACCAGGACTGCTGACCCCACTTTGATATGTCTGAACCTTGTTGAGTACTCTACCAGCATAGGAAGAAACTCCCCAACTTTGAGGCACTTTCTGTTTCATGAGTTTCAAATCAGACCAGCTTAGTTCCTGAGTCTCACAGGTTCTTTGACAAACATATCCTTCTATTTAACTTGCTGCCCTCTCCTTGTACCAGAAAGAAACCGGTATGGACTATTAAAAAAGATACAAACATCCTGCTGTACTAAAAATCACTTCTCTCTGTTACTGGACCAAGAGTCTCTCACTGACTCTCTTTTCCTTTCAGAAGACTGATTTTCTGGCAGAGAAGATGCTCATTCCTTATGTTAAAGAGATTCCTAGTAGTTCTGTCTCTCCAGTTCTCAAGACATGTTTAGACATAGTTGAACCTGTGAGGACAGTCCAGTTTAGGCTTAAACTAGGACTTTTACTGCAATGTTGTTGTTAAATGATCACTAATGGATTTTATTTGGGGACTTGAATTTTAGACAACCAGCTACTAAAGGTGCAGCAGGGACAAATAAAAGTGTAACTACTCTGGATGTGACTGATGGGATGAACTTAGGGAAAATAAAAACATACATACAGAAAACAGAAACCTGTGTGATTGTCCAATTGGTATAAAACGCAGTAGCCTCTGGATCAGGAAAGTAAAATTCTCACCCTGATTTTAGTTCTCACAAATTCTGCATTATTGTGATCTACATTCACCCTGTAACAAGCAGCTTTCCTTTGGTGCCCACCCAAGAGCTCTCCCCCTTAGTTGGTTCCAATCTTTACATCTACTAATTTATTTAGGTCCTTCCAAATACCTCCCATGTTCTCTCACTCTCACCTATGCACCTATTTCCTTGAAGATAATAGTTCTCCTGGGATATACCACATCCTGGTTGTTCTTGTTCTATGCTTAGGCAAACCTGCAGTTGACTCTCCGTTTTTGTTACTTTATTCACTTAGAATTTGTAAAAGCAGAGCCCTCTTTCCCTTTGATTATTTAAGATTTCCCTCATTATCATTAGCAAATATGCTTAATAACACCACTTTTTGTCCTGTTGTACTCCCTTGGGTAACTGTGCAGCTAAGGAACTTCCTCATGTCCTTTAAACCTTCGCTCAACTGTCACTTGTCAGTGAGGCTTACCCTCACCTCCCAATTTAAAATTACAGCCTTCCTACCTCCTCTCCCCCACACTCTCTCTCCATTCCTTTCTCTTTAATCTCCTTTTTTTTCATAGCACTTGTTATTTTCTAACATAATATATAGTTTATATGTCTCCTGCCTGTCTCCTGTCAACATCTTGAGGCCAGGGATCTTTGTGCCTTTGAGTCAATGTTATACAATAGAACAGCACCTGACACCCAGTGGTAACTCAGAAAATATTTGTTGAATTTGTTGTATTATTACAAGTGACATCTTTCCTCCACAGCCCAATTTCAACTGTAGACTTAATAAGAAATGAAAAAATACCAAGCAAAAGAAAAAACAAGTTATGTTTATTATATGCAAGCAAAGACTTGAGTGTTCTTTTATCTAGCAAGGGCAGAAGAAAGGACTAGGTTTTGCATACTATGCTTTACCTCTGAAAACAAAAATTTCTTTTGTGATCTATATGAAAAGGGAACATGATGGGGAAAAGAAACATAAACTAAGAAAGGCTTTCAAAGGAATCCTAGCTCCCCAACCCAAATCCTCACTGACAAGGAGGGCCTGCCTTCCTTCCCACCCTCCTAGAGCATGATTCCTGGCCGTCTTTCTTGGTAAAGCATAGACCTCCCACCACCTCTCCCCAGCTCATCTTTCCTTGAAAATAACAGACAAAATCACAAGCACCTGATCCCTCACCAACAACTTAAACTTACCTCCATCTGTACACTCATGCTCTGCCCTTCTTGCTGTTACAATAAAAAATGTTTCCAGGCCTGTCAAAGGCCATCCGTCATTTGTGGTTTGGATTCCATCTCCTACTCAAAATGTGATTCTGAAAATAGCCCTTTCTTCTCTAACACTTCATAAATTTCTACTTCTCCCATTCAACAAAAAAATATACTATAATATTACCCATCTTAAAAAGCAAAATTCCCCAAGGTCCTTTTCCCTTTCTGAAACAGCTTCCTTTTTCTGCCCTCTGACACAGTAAAACTTCACAAGCTCCCTTCTTAATTTTCTTCTCTACCTGTTCCAACTGGGCTTTTTATTTTCACCTCTGACCCTAAACCATCTCCATCTTGTTAAATCTAAGCCCTCCTTCCTTACCCGCTCCTTTAGCACTTGTTGCTCTAGGCTCAATGACAACCACACTCTCCTAGTTTTCTTCCACCTCATGGGACCCTCCTTTTCTCGGCCAGGCCCCTAAATGTGGACTTATTAGAATGGATATAGTACCTAAGGCTGGAAAACTCACCGTTGTATGTTCTATGAGAAGGCCTGGAGATCACTCTGTTTACTAGAGTGATGGATTTCTTATGAAACAGGCTTAGTGTACAGTAATGTGAGTACCATAGTATAGTATAGAGGAAATTTTTGGGTGGAGGTGATGGAAATAGTCTAAAACTAGATGTGACTATTATATGATTATAAATTTACTAAAAAGCATTGATTTGAACACTAAAAATAGGTGAATTTTACAGTATGTTAATCATACCTTAATAAAGGGAAGAGTATATAAAAAATCTATTAATTGTAGTAATTCCTCATGTGTTTATGTACTGTAGTTTGTATACCTATTTGTGAGATAATAGAAAAAAAAATATATATATATATGTATTGTGCATATGTATGTGTATGTGTGTGTATACACGTCCCAGTTCCTGGCACAGAAACCCTCGTAAATTCCTAAGTGATAAGAGCACTAGCAGCATCTTTAGTTCTGATGAGGCGACTCTGGGTGGGCTCCTGAATAGGGGCTGGTCACCCGAAAGACCAAGCCATCATTAGAGGCTTGAATTTTCAACCCCACACTACATTCTCCAGGGAGGGGAAAGAATCTGGAAATGGAGTTAATGATCAAGCATGCCTATGTGACAAAGCCCCCATAAAATCCCAAAAGTATGGGATTCAGAGAGCTTCCAGAGTGGTGCGCATATCCAAGTACTGGGAGGGTGACAGATGCTCCTGCTCAGGACCCCCCAGACCTCATCCTGCATACCTCTTCATTTGGTTGTTCTGTGAGCAATGCTAGCAAATTAATTGAACCCGTGGAGGGGGTAGTTGGGAAGCTCTGATTCATAGCCAATTGGTCAGAAGCACAGGTGACAACTTAGACTTAAGATTGGCTTCAGAAGTGGGGTGAGGGCAGTTTTGTGGGACTGAGCCCTTGATCTGTGAGATCTGATGTTTCCTCCAGGTAGATTGGGTTAGAATTGAGTTAAACTGTAGAACACCCAGCTGGTGTTGCAGAGAATTGCTTTGTGGGGGAAACGCCACCACAAATCTGGTGTGAAGTGTTGTGAATCTAGTAGTAGTGTGAAAGCAAAGGAGGGACACAGGAGGGGAAAAACTGAGGTTTTTTTAAACACTATTCTTCCAGTACCAAAGCACTTTGATTAGGGATGTTCAAATTCTGTAGTCCAAACTGAAGTGGAGGAATGCATCAGTGGAGTAGTACTGTGAAATCTTGAAAATTCTCTGTTCATGACATCTCCTTTGATCCTGGCCCCATTTACTATAAGAATTCCCAACTGTATTACAGTGTTGTTGAATGTCCACCATGTCATGCTCTAAATTAAAAATATATATATTTTCTAATTGTTCTTCATGAAAGAGTGGCCTTGCTAAATACAGGAAGATCTTTGTTCAGTTTCACAACTTACTCGAGTGAGGTAAAATCATGAATTCATACGATAATACCTCCCAAAGTCTTTTGTATATTTCAGACTGTATCTGCTAGATTTGAATTATGTATGTCACTCACTTAAAGCAGGAGTTGTATTTTTATAGGCTAATGTTATAATCTTTTAAAGAAAGATACAATGTACAAAATATTTACATTTTTACATGAATATTAACATAGTCCTATAATTGTTCTTAAAATAGTGTGAATACAAACTCAGTTTCTCACAATAGCTAGTACGCAGGATCCAGGTCTTGAACCTAAATCATATGATGCCAAGTTGAATGCTCTTTTTGCTGTAGTATACTATCTCTCAAGTGCTATAATTTAGGGAAGAAGGTGCCATTAGAAAGTCATAGATAAAAATAGAGGAGATAATGAAGAGGGAGACATTTAAATTAGGATTTGAAGGATATAAATGTTTTAAATATGAGGAACTAGGTGGTGAAGGTGGAGAAGGGAGGAAGTTTAGTTTAGTTAGGACAGGGAAGGGCATTCTCGGAAAAGGAAACAACTTGGGGCAGGGCACACAAGTAGTTTGGAGCTAGAGCATGTAAAACAGTGAATACTGGACTACAAAGTAAAAACTTGAATAAACTATAATTAAATAAAAGATAATTAAATAAATTATATGTACAGAGGGTGCCAAAAATGTATACACATTTTTAAAAAGGAAAAAAACATTAAAATTATAATACTCAATATATACTGATAACAAAAGATGAATACAAGTCATGTTTGACTTCTGCAATTACAACAGGTGCTCAAAATGGTTACCATCAGCGTCTAGACACTTCTGATTATGGCGAACTACCGCTTGAACAATGTTGACAAAAGTGTCCACTTATATACATTTTTTTTGAACCCCGTGTGTGTGTGTGTGTGTGTGTGTGTGTGTGTGTGTGTGTGTGTGTGTGTATTCCATGAAATATTATACAGCCTTTAAAAACGAGTGGCCTATTGAGACTGCTGCTATGGAAAAATATTTATCAGAAACACTATGAGTTGAGATAGCCACTTGATTAAGATAATATGTGAAAGTGCTTTGTAAATTGGAAAGAACAATCTTTCATAAGATATAATAGTGAGTGAAAAGACAGGAACCATGATAGCTTTAGAAGAGAAGAGAGTTCAGGAAGGATTTCTCTTTTTTTTAGGCTATGGTAAGAATTCAGTAAAGAATTATAAACTAAAGATGTGAGAGAATAAAAATTATTGATGAAGCAAGTCCTCAAAAAGATGAAACCAGAATCAAGGGAACAAGGGAATGGAGGGAAGGGGAAGAAAGTAGATAAAAATGGAGAAATTGTGAGGTGGAGAGGAACTTGTACCTCCTTGTAATATCCTGTGGTGAGAGCCAAAGTTTGCTCTGTGCCGGCGGAAGCTGGGCTGCTTAAACCTTCGCCTCTCCCCTCCTGCTGTAAGAAGGGTGAAGCTTTCAGCCATGAGTTCCCTCAGCATAGCACATCACAGCTCACAGTTGCCCTGAACATGCCTGTCCTGATTTCCTTTCTTCTGGTCTCAGAGGAAGAGGTGTCCCTGTTCCTGTGCTGTGCTGTGGAACCTAGTCCCTCTTACCTCCTCTGAGACCTCGATCCATACTCTCTCCTTTATCTTTAGGTCCTTCCCAAACCACGGGCTCCTTCTCATCATATATTTAACGACTTACTAAATGTCTTCCGATGTTTCGCAGCAACCTCACACTCAGCATATCTTTCCCAGCAAAGCAGCTGTCCCTCGTGTATTGTCTCCTTCGGTTAAGATGACCACCACCCACCCAGAACCCTGCGAGGCTTCCTAGGTGCCTCTCTCTTCACTCCCATAGCTAACAAATTCCGAAATCGTTTTCACTTCACCCTTAAAATCACTCTGTATCCCTATCTTTCTCTTTATTTCCACCACTATTTTTGTCCTACGCGTCAGTTTTTCTCGTAGCAGTATTTTACTGGTACTCTGATTCTAGCATCACTCACCATCAACCTACCCTTTATATCATTAGGGTGATCTTTCAAAAATGTATATCTGACCACATCGTTCCTGTACTTAAAATCCTTCAGACCTTCTTATAATGATGGAGTTCAAATTTCTTAACATGGCATATAATGCTATTCATGATCGTCTTCATTCCTGCCACAGGAAGAACATGGGTTTTAGACATCACTTGTGGTTCAGGGACTGTAACGGTATCTCAGGCCTCCACGCTCTGAGTGTGCTGTTGCTGTCCTGCTGTCCTCTTCTATCCATGTGCAGAATATCTTGTCAACTACAATGATCTGGCTCAGGTGTCATCATTTCTGTAAAATCTTCCCCAAGGTTTTCCCACACAGCCCAGGGCCATTTCATCTATGCTTCTAGAGCACCATGGGCAGTTACGCCTCTACCATTCTAGACCCAAGTTTATCTGTCTGTTCTCCCCCAATAGATTATGTAGTCCTTGGTGATATTTGCCTGATTTTTCTTTGTATCCTTGGCATCTAACACAGAGGCTGTCACATCATTTATTAAAGTCACTAAATGTTTATTGAAAGAAGGACTGGCTTATACTCATTCTGAGATGGCTTGTAGGTAAACGATCATACATTTCTAATAATACACACGTCAAATGTAGCACGGAGGCACACAGCCCTGTTATAAACAACTTGTTAATCCTTCCATTCCAACATTTTCATCACCTTTGTGTGCAGATTCCAAATGCTGCATTAGTCATCTTTATCTTAATATTTGTTTTTCTCCTATTATATTTTAACTTTCCCTAGAGGATCCTATGAAACTGATAATAATAATAACAATGTCTCTTTTTAAAACTTGTGCACTTCCAAAGTTTTTAATGCTTAATTTTCTGAAACAAAACACTGTTATGCCTGCAAATTCACTGTGCATTTCTGATGGTTTGTCTTAAATTTTATTGCAACATTTTGAATTTGAGAAATTAACAAATTTTATATTTTAAATTCATATAAGACCTGTCTTATAGAATTCCTCAACAAATATAACAATAATAATAGCTTTAATTTAATCAGTACTTCCTTCAGGGCCAGATATATATTCTCTATATATTTTCCTCTTGTATTTACCTGACTAATTTAAGTGCAAAACTATTACAGTGAGATAAAAATTTCTTCCCTTTTTTTCCCTAATTGTAAGTTTTATTTTTATTAGTTTCAGGTGTACAAAACAATGTAATAGACATTTACACCCCCCACAAAGTGATAACTTCCTTCTCCCAATCTACTACCCTTCTGAAATCGTATATGGCTGTTACAATTCCATTGACTCTATTCCTTATGCTGTACTCCACATCCTGTGACTATATTTATATTAAATTATAGTTAACATACAATATTATTCAGCTGCAGCTTCAGGTGTACACTGCAGTGGCCAGGCAGCTACACAATCCATGAAGTGGTCTCCCTAATAAGACAAGTGCCCATCTGACATCCTACATAATCTTTACAACATTATTGATTATATTCCCCAAACTGTCTTTCTTATCCCCGTGGTAATCTTGTGGTTAATTTCTTCCCTTTCACTCAAGGTATATTTTTGATTCAATAGTTACACCTCCATCCTGGCTCTGGGATTTATCAAAAGGATAATATGGATGTTATGTTCATTTATTTTCTGATACATCTCACAAAATAAGCTACCTCTGGTTCTTTTGTTTAAATTTGGAACTAATTCTTCAAAACTATGTTAAGGTGTAAATTATAAGAATTATATCTCAAAAGACCAGTCTTCTCTTTTCATTTGGGGTTTAATTCCAAAGGATTTCAAAATTAGTGTCCTTTTAAATTAGGTTGGTAGTAGGAAGAGCCTACCTGCCTGCAGAGAAAAAGGATGTCCTGCAAAAGGGAACAAAAAGTTGAAATTAGATACATGACTATTTTTGTATCATTGAAGGCCTGATAATATGGGAGTGGGATTCTGTGAAAATGAGAATAGATATTTGGAAAATAAGCCACTGTATTCATCTGTTTAGATTGAAGTAGAATATGTTTGACTGTGTATGGGAAGAAATTAGAAGGAAAGTAATCACAACTTTTGGAATGTAAAATTTCACCATTTATACAATTTTAATGTATCATTTGTATAGATTGATCTGGGTACTATACTTAGTAGTGACTCTGCTCCTGGAGTAGTTGACAAAAATGATCAATGTTTAATCTTCAGTCATTTCTATTTCCTTCTAAAATAGCTGGCATCTAAAAATGAAAGGAAAAAAACTGTTTCTTAAGTTTTCAGGAAAGACAGGCATTCAGTGACAGAGAAGCTAATTCTTGATTACATACGGAAAAGGGACACAAGGAAAACCTACAGATAAATGAACATCATAGATAATACCAATACTATATTTTAATCATTATTTTTGTTTGTTTCAAACTTCTTTCCATGAAGGAACATGACAAGGTTGGTTGCGTTTCATCTTCCTTGGTTTGGTTGCCAACTGGCAGAATGAAGAAAAAGGGACAGAAGCAAGAATCTGAAAAATTCATGAAGTGACTCATCAGCACAGTATAACTAAGACTTAGTAGTATTAAGGTATCCTCATAACGCTACTGTACTATTCCAACAGCTGTGTCTCAAAGGGGCATATGGAGTAAAGAAGACCTGTGATTGTACCCCTCCTCCAGAGAGCTATGTCACAGTGTTTATGAATACATCCCCATGGCCTTGGGTGGAACAGGGGCAGCAGCAGCTGAATCTTCTATTAGGAACTAGGGTGTAGCATTGGTCCTGGGTCCCCACCCCATCTAACATTCAATCCTGTTTAGTACCTCTTGTGAGATAGGTGCTTGGGGATACCAAAATGAATATGAGATAATCCCTGCATTAAAGGAACTCTAGTTAAGTCAAGGGACATGTAAGCAGAGAACTGTAATGAAATGCTGTGGGTGCTGTTGTATCAGAGGGTACAGTGTGGGCACATGGGAGGAAGCAAGTCAGTTCCATCTGGCACACAGGGGAGAAAAGGCTTCATAGAGGAGATGGAGCTTGCGCTGGGAACTGAAGTAAGGGGGAGAAAAGGAGTCAAGAGAGAGCACTCCAGGTAGGGGAGGCTGCATGGGCAATGACAGGAAGGCATAAAAATAACAGCATGTTTAGAAAATTGCAAGTGGTTAGGTATGGCTGGTGTGTACGAGTATGATAACAAGGAGGAAGCAGTGATTGAGAAGACTGGATAGGAAGGCAAGTGCTAGATCATAGAAGGCCTTACATGCTGAGCTAAGGAAACTGGATCTGACCCTGAATGCAACTGAGAACCATCAAAGGGTTTTATGTAGGGGAGGGGCATAATCCTATTTTGCTTCTAAAAGATCTCTGTCTACTCTGTGGAGGCTGGGAGGAAGGGGAGCAAAACTGGAGACAGAAACACCAATTAGGAGATGACTGTAATAGGCCAGAAGAAATATGATGAAGGCTTGATATGAAGTAGTAGCTGTGGGAATGAAGTTATGAGGACCAATATAAGGCAAGATTCAGAGAGAGGGGCTTCCAATTACAGGAAGAACTATGATCAGAGGCCAGAGAGGCCCTCATCTGAGGACAGAGGGGAAAGCTGGGCTGAACATTTCTGAAATGTAACTTCAGGAACTCCTATTTAATCTTGTGCTATTGTCAAATTACAGGAAAACATAATATTCCTTATAATAATAATCAGTATGACCTACCACAGTCATGGACTTTGGATGATTTTCTAATCTTCCTGATCTGTGGGAAATAGAAATACAATAATGTTAAAAAAAAAAAAAGGGGGCGGTGGTGGTGAGGAAGACTAAAATAGTGAACAAGTATGCCATTATTTAACATAGTCTTTCCCTCATGTTCAAGGAGAAATTGTCATTTAGAATAGAACTATAAGACCCTAAAAGATTAAGATAAAGCTTTCAGAATGTAATATATGGATCATTCTCACTGTAATTAAATAAATATATTGAGCCACAGTCTCATTACGTTTTAACATTCTCATAGATTTACTTAGGTTAAAATTCTGGCTATGACTTGAAAACTTTAACAAGTTTCCTTGAACATGATAAAGATCTAGTGGCACAATAAGACATCTGAGACTATTAAAGTGCTCAATTTTTTTTTCTTTTTAAAGATTTTATTGGGGAATTGGGGGAGGGAACAGCGTTGGGGAATCGGGGAAGGGGAACAGACAAGTTGCTGTCCTTTTGTTCTTCAATCTCGTTGTGGAGGACGTCGCTTCACTGACCCATGTTGGTATTATCATTGCGTTCTTTCCAGGTTGGAGGGCTGTTCACAGCGGCTCATGGCAGCTCACGAAAGCTCACAGCAGCTGCCGGCCAGCCCCACTAGAGCCTACACTGTTGCTGCCGACTCACAGCAGCCCAGCTCCAGGTCAAGCTGTTGTTCACCATCTTAGCTGTAGAGGGCGCAGCGTCACAGGCCCTCATGTGGGGTCCGAACCTGGGCCCTGCTTCTCAGAGCTGGCATCCTAAGCCAACTCCTAACCAACATGCCACTTGGCCGGCCCTAAAGTGCTCCCTTTTATCTCCCTCTATCCCACTCCTTCCTCTACAGAACACATCTGAAGAAAGCAGCACCGTAATTTTGAAATGATGCAGAACTAGTCTGAAGTGTGTTCCCATGCTGAGTTTTTTGAGGTCAGTCGGTCAGTGGGAGGCTTCATGGATGTTGGTGGCTGAAGGCTGCTGTAAGTCTTAAGTTTTCTAAGAAACAGCTTTGAGGGCTCTTCTGCTCCACTTCACCCCCTTACTTCAAGGCCAAGCTAAATGTAATGAGCCTCAAGTTCATTGTGAAAATAGGCCACATGTTATTTACACAGTAAACAAATATCTAAACTAGTGAATTTTCTAGAAGAAAATTCAGAAGATTCAATCAGTTTAAATTAGCAATTACTATAATACACCAGACATCAGATCATACTCTTTCATATTAGGGGGAAAAAATTGTAGTTAATCTATTACTTTGCAAATACTAGTATATAAATCTGTTAAGGGGTTTTGATTTTCAAATGGTATGCTGAACAAACAAACATGACCCATGATATAATCAAAATGCCAATTTAATGTTTGCCTCCCCTTCTACTTTAGACGTTTTCACTCAGGGATGCTTTCCCGTTGCCACTGGCTGAACACCATGCAGGCCCAGTGATTTTTTTTCTCACTCGTAAGATAACAGTCAGTCCTCACTGTGAGGCAAAAACAGTGTCGATTCAGTGAGCAGTATATCCAGGCTTAAATATTAATCAATCCTTTAATCGTCATTCGAAAGTAGGACTTCTCCCCCTCTCTCAGCTAAGGCTTTAGTTGGTGGCCGCTGCCTGCCCTTGGAGGTCAGTTTCTGCCTCTCTTTGCTCACAACCTCCTCCAGGAGGGACAGGAAGGCGGTAGGACACTCTTACTTGTCTGGGTGGCTCCCGAATCTCTGGACTTGGCAAATGGCCACAGCTGATTCTCTCTTGGGAGCTTTCCTTTGCTAAGGACCTCTGTCCTACAGTTCCTCAACCCAGGCTGATGCATCTCTCCTCTGGGGGGTCACTTGATATTTCTTTATCAGCCCCCAAGAATTTGGTGTTCCATTCCAGCTTCTTGATGCTGGTACCCCTGCAGGCAGCCTTGGGCAGAGCCCAAAATAACAAACTCTCACCTGCATGAACTATGGAATACATGCTTTGTCCTGGTGACAATCTCAGGGAGAACAGGCCACCCCAACACGGCCCCCCTCTGCTGTGCTGCCCAGCTTGCTCTAGATTTCTCAGGCATGAGTGAGTCACTGATCCTGTGTTTCCCAAGTCTCAGGAAAAGCATTTCAAAGCTTTTTCAGGGATCCCCTGGAAACCCCCCTCACAAGCTTTTAGGTAAAAGAGGTAGAATTATTTGGGGATAATGGGAACTCACAACATGACAGAGTCAAAGAAATCTCTTCTTCAATCTTACCCGCTCTCCACACTTTTTATATATTGGATCTGGCCAAGGGATATGAGTCATGACACAAGTTCCTTGAAATTCCCTTCAAAACCTCTGCACATAAGGAAACTCACTCTCCTTTTGGGAACAAGTAAATGTTTTATTAGCACCAAAGGAACTAGGTCAGGAAGAGTCCCATTTTAACATCTACTACAGTCTTAATCAACCCTGCTAGGTTTGCAAATATACCTTGTAGCATCAAATACTGAGAGTCTTCTAAAATGATGTATTATTATAAGATTTACCATTAGTGTAAGAAAATCCAGTCATAAAATCTGGTCTGCCAACTATTTATACCAGGGTAAGCTGTTTTATTGTAGACAAAATCTTAGCTCATAATCTTTATAGCATCTTCCTTAGAAGTGATCAGAAGTTCCTTGGGGTCAGGGAAACTGGCGTTCCAATTCAGGTCCTACAAAAAGCATTTATCAAGCAAGTATTTTATGCCAGGCAAAAAAACCAAGCACTTTCATATAATTTACTTTTTTTTTCAGATCTAAAGACATTTATTGAGTCCCGAGTATAGACATGTTAATCATAATGCTGGCAGTAAGGACATATACATAAATGGTAGAAAACATCACTTCAGTAAAATTAATTCTTCATTAGGATGGCGAGAGGGTAAATTTGTTTTACTTTTAATTTAAGTGGACACGATAATCCACAGAAAGTGTTGTTTATTTTAATAAGTATTTAACATTATATCACGTAGCCATGTAATTTTATAATTATGGAAAATGTTGAGGTAAATGAAATTACCTCAGTGAATAAGTAGAAAGCAATTTGTACTTCAATAAAACTTATTTTGTTCCAAATGCTGTGGCTCTGCAAGGAAAATGGCTGCCGTTCTTTCTTCCTTTGGTCTTTCATGACTTCTGAGCATCACCGGAATGTCTTACAGGACCTCGTCTACCTTTGGGCTCCTCTACAAGGAGACACTCATAGTCTTCGTGGGAACGCGATTCCTAGATGGCCTGTGACCAACTAAGCTAAAGGCAAGGCTAAGACTCAGCCTCAGCGAGGGATTGTCCTGGTCGTCTTGTTGTCACGCGCAGCGTTGCCAGCCAACTCCAGGATCTCCGCGGTCAGGTACTGCACCACCGGCGCCAAATACACCGGCGCCCCAGCGCCTACTGGCTCCGCGTAGGTACCTTTGCTCAGCAGTCTGTGCGCTCCGCCCACCGGGAACTGAGGGCCTGCTCGGGAGGACCGGGAACCCAGATGCTCTCCTGGAATCCACAGGCTCATAACCTGGCTAGGATGCTGTATTATGTGAGAAAATCCGCGTAGAGGGCAAAGCGACGTCTGGCATACTGTGCGCGACCTCAAGGGACATTTCTCCCTTGAGCTCTACATACTTGTGGAGGCAGAGTAGCTCTCTTCCTGATCTTTCTGTTTCTAACCACAGTTCCTTCATTCTTAACACTTCATTTTCCTGGGACCGAGCGTGGACATCGAAACCTCCGGATCCAATAATTTCAAAGGCTAATTTACCTTCTTTATTTTAAATTGAGATAAGGTAAAAAGTTTTTTTAATATATGACTTATTATTATGCATATATTCTAAAGTTAAAGACATTATTTAGAAAAAGAAAAAAAAAACCTTACCTTGGTTTTCTGGCTCTTTCTCTGGGCTTCCTAATTAAACCATCCAAATATTTATTTCTCTCTTCTAAACTGAAAGAAGAAACCATTAAAAATTTATGATTAATATTGACTTTTCTAAACTAATATTTTGTTAGATTCATTGAAGGGTTTGAGTAGATCAATTCAAATGGTGGTCTAACTTTTTCCGCATCATCCATCCATCTCACTATGTGGGTATTTGGGATTCTTTCTTAGCACCTCAAATGATTTACTCCGTTTTTTCCTTTAGAGGTTCTAGTGGTGATGAAGGAAAACGAGACAGTAGTAAACCTATAAAGTGACATTTAGGTGTTCTATTCGTTTATGCAGTGGATAGAGAATTGATGGCTCTGTATGAGTAAACCCAGCGTGATCCTGGTGGTAACCTGTTAAAAATAAAACCCCTGATCTGTAAACTGCTTTACCATGGCAAAATGTGTAATAGTGTTACATGAAGGATCACAGCATTCAGGTGGCCTGCTAGAGATTTATTTGTGTTCTTTTTTTATGACTTTTAGCAAAAGAGATACTTGCGGGTTCCCTTGTTGCCCCTAAGAGGGCAAATTCAATTAAGATAGTCTCCCAAACTCACTTTCCCATCCAGGGAGGGAAATTAGTTTTCTGTGGCTGCTGTAACAAATTACCACAAACCTGGTGGCTTTATTCTCCTACACATTTATTCTCCTACAGTTCTGGAGGCCAAAAGTCTGAAATCAGTTTCACGGGGCTGAGATCAAACTGTTGGCAAGGATGTGCTCCCTCCTGAGACTCCAGTGGAGAATCCTTGGCTTTGTTTTTTCCATCTTCTGTAGGCTGTCCTCATTCCTTGGCTCATGGTCCCTCATCGCATGGCCTTTTCTCCCCTGCTTCCACAGTCACATTGCCTTTCTCTGTCATCAAATTTCTCTCTGCTTCCCTCTTATATGGACAATTGTGACTGTATTTAGGGTTTGGGTGGACAATTTAGGATAATGGTGAGATAGAGATCTCAAGAACCTTAATCATATCTGCAAAGTCTCTTTTGTCATGTAAGGAAACATACATAGGTTCCAGATGTTAGGATCTGGATATCTTTGGGGGTCATTATTCAGCCTGCTATACAGGGTAAACAGACCCTTAGGGGATAGGAAATTCTATTGCAAGGCTTATAAGTTCAAATGCTTATGGGAAAGTCAGGTAAGTATTTGACATGACTGAAGCCAGATAAATGTTGATTCCGACAAACCAGAGATCATATACCCCTATTCCTAAAGGAAGAAGTTGCTATTCAGCTCTTGCCAACTGTTGCCATGTGGGAATCTTGCAGTAATGATGCCAATCTTATTTTTAAAGAAGAGAGGGAAATCTAAATTTTCACAGAAAATCGTCCTTTTAAAACTTTGGCGGGGCCGGCTGAGTGGCTCAGTTGGTTAAGAGCTCGCTCAAGAGTTTGAGCTCTGAACAACAGCGGTTCAATTCCCGGCCTGAGCTGAGCAGCTGTTGAGCTGCCAACCGGTGGCAGGATGGCTCAGCTTAAAAAAACAAAACAAAACAAAACAAAAGAATGATGGGGCCGGCCGAGTGGCTCAGTTGGTTAAGAGCTCGCTCAAGAGTTTGAGCTCTGAGCAACAGCGGTTCAAGTCCAGCCCGAGCTGAGCAGCCGCTGAGCAGCCGCTGAGCTGCCAACAGGTAGCAGGATGGCTCAGCTAAAAAAACAAAAAAAAACAAAAAAAAAACTTTGGCAATAATTCAAAAATATTTTAAATATCATATGGACCAGGTAAAGAGGAGAAGTTGTCCAACCAAGGAATACAGGACAATATTAATATTTATTAAATATGTCCTCTGTATACCAAAAGCCATCATCTATCATATTTTATATGATGAAATGGCATGGAATAAATCTTTGGTGTTTTGTGGTTCATTCATCTCCTCCCCCTAGGAGGAGACTTGTAAATATGTTCTTTTAGACTGTGGCTAGTCTTTTCATTCTCTTAAGAGTGCCTTTTGAAGAGCAGTTTTTAATTTTGATGAAATCCAGTTGTCAAAATTTTACTTTATGGATCATGCTTTTAGTATCTTATCTAAATCATTACCTAATACTGAGGTCACCGAAAATTTCTCCTATATTTTCTTTTAGAAGTTTTATACTTTTAGCACTTATATTTAGGTCTATTTTCCATTTTGAGTTGCTTTTGTATGTTATACAAGGTATAAATCTACAAGGTATAAATCAAAGTTGTTTGTTTGTTTGCTTTTGGTTTTGTTTGTTTTGCAAATGATTTCCAATTATTTCAGCACCACTTGTTGAAAAGACTATCCTTTTTCCACTTCATTGCCTTTGTACATTAGTTAAAAATCAGTCAACGTGTTCAGTGTAGTCAGTTGGTATGAGCCATGGTGACAGGTGTGTTTTAAAGTGTGCCATAAATCATCCTCCATTGTGACAATGCTCTGTGTCACATATAGCTTCTGGTATATGCAATTTCTGTAAAAAAAAAAACACATTACAGTGTTTCCTCATCCACCTTATTCATTGGATCTGGCACCATGCGACTTCTGGCTCTTCCCCAAAGTCAAAATGACCGTGAAAGGTAAACATTTTGAATCCATTCAGGACATTGAGGCAGCCACGACAGTGCAACTAAAGGCACTCACGAAAGAGGACTTCCATAACAGCTTCAAAAAGTTGAAAGAACTATATTCGAAGTGGGGGGTGAGGGGTGGGGAGTATTTTGAGGGGGTTAATGGCAATGTGTCTTTTACTGTAATAAATTTTTTTAATTTAAACATTCACCATGTTGTTTGATCACACCTCGTGCCTCTGTCCAGGTCCCACCAGGTATTTTAGCTTATTTGGTCTAGGACTATGGCGTGGGCATTGGATATTTTTTAAAAGCATTCAAAGAAATTTTACTAAGTAGCCACAGGTGGCAACCTTTTTGATGAAGTTTATAGAACTAAGATGCCAGGTCTTTTCTTGAACACAAACCAGATCAATCACTCGGCTAAAATATGATTTTTAAAAATTTTGACTTTTAAAAATAACTGGGGCAAAGCAATAAAGTCAAAGTGATGGTCTGATGCTGTTTTTAAAATATTGGGTTATTCTTTATTTTTATATTCATGAGCCCATGATGATTGGACTAAGTTTTCTTGGTTCTAAGCTAGGAAGCAGTCTAATTTTACTTCTCTTGAAGTAAACAACATTCCCCTTCCCCCTTCTAAATTTAAAACTTGCCTGCATTACTCTGAAAAATGGGAAAATTGTTTTTACCATTCTTTCTGCTTAGAAACAACAGTGAAAAACAAAAGCAAACTCGCAAGGTACAAATACCTACACTGTCTTTCAATTATCTTGTGGTGAGTTAACCCTATAGAAAGTTCATATTTTGGGCGGTGCTTAAGCTCTAGAGATAGCCAGCACAGTATAAATAAAATGGGAGGAAGGATGGAGGAAGAAGCATATGAGAAATGAGGATAATAAATAAGTGGAAAAACTTGGCAGATTTTAAAAACACTAATTTTGGAATGTCTCAAGCTGAATCTCATTCTAATTAGAAACCTTATTTGGTATCGATATATCTATGTATGTTTCATTTGGTGTGCATTCAAAAATGTTTTGTGAATAAATTTTAAGCATTGCAAGGTTATTTTACTTGAATACCATGGCAATAGCTTCTAAAATTTTTGGAAGTCTCTAATTCCTTTACCCACCTACCCCACCCTACCCCCTGAAATCAAAAAGCGCTTTGAGAAAGGAAGATGAAAATCTCATTGTTCATGTAGTCCAGATATTGTGAAGACTGACTATATTATTGAAGAATGGTCTTAATTTATCAAATGGCCCATTTTTCTTTCTAGGAGCCTAAGAAAAATGAATTTTGCAAGCTAGAAAAGAAAATAACAGTAAATGTTTACAAAATTGAAAATTAAGCTTTTTCAACTTACTGTGCAATCTGGGAGTGCGATATCTCGAGCCTTTGGTCAGCACATTTGATAATTTCTTCATATGCTATAACCTTGAAAAAAATAAGCTAAACAAATTATTCTCGAATAAATTCTAGAATTTTTATTTAATTTTGTTTATTTTTTGCTTAAAAAAATATCTTTACAAGTTGAAGTTCAATTATATAACTCCCATCAATGAAAGTTTTACAATAGGCAAACCATCCTCCTTATATTTTGAAATCAGAAATATGAATAGTGGTGGAATTACAATGTGTCTCTTCATCATGCAGAAAATGAAGTGTCAAAAAACGGACAATTGTAGCACGTCAACTATGATCCAGTTGTCTTCCAGACAAGCGGTGTATGTATCCAATAAGGGATATAGTCCATTTGGTTATGGTTAACACAATTTTTAAAAGGTACACTAGAACACTAAGTTGACAAGATTTATAATTACCCTCAAAATGAGGTAGCAATTCTAAAACCTGAAGCTGCTGGCACAGAGGAGTAGATACACACAATGTTCTTTGCTAGCTTTCAGCTAAAAGGCTAACGGGGACGTTAATGGGGACGTTTTATAATGTCATTATGAAGTAAAAGCAAATCAATATAAATGTGTTACATCATCCCTCAGATCCTTTTTAGCTCCAAAATTATATTATTTTAATATTTGGCATAGTTTTTAAAAGACAAATATTTCTGTAAGAAAATGTGTACCTTATTTATTAAGTTGCCTAAATGGTTTTGATACTTGTCATTTTCTTCAATGAGTCTGTTGCAGTGGTCTTCTTTTGACTCTAGAAGATTTCCCAATTTTGCAATCTATGTAGAAACATCAGTAAAAATACTAACCTGGAAATTGCCATGAAAGCATGATGCTAAGAACAAATGAGAATGGTGAGCTGTACTTTTTTCCAATATTCTGTCAAACTGAGTTGTACGATAGGTTAATCAAGAGATGCTATGAACCAGATCCTAGTTAGATTGCGCTTAGAACAAATGAGCAGAAATTATAATGATGTTTCAGCTTTCTCTCCAATTTGATACTATGAAACAGCTTTGCAAATAATTAAACCCTGTTGTGAATACAAATATTTATTCGCCCCAAATCTTCACTACCTCCTTTCCATATGTAACCAATGTAGAGACATATTTGATTCTATCTGAAGGAAAGCACTGATGTTGTGCCTGATGGCGCATTTTCAGGTTTGATAAATATTAACACTTGCACAAATGACTGTAAGTTTAAAAAAAGGTTCAGTTCAATGTATGTCATATTCTGACCTCTGGTTCAATTTATATTTGCAGAAAAACCATTAAAAATTAAAAACTGTATTCTAAAAGTGATATCTAGGATTAATTATCAAGAAAGGGTATTCACGGGCTGGCCGAATGGCATGTTAGTTAAGACTTGGCTTGGGACGCCAGCTCTGAGCAACAGGGTGCCGGTTCGGATTCCACATGAGGGCCAGTGACGCTGCGCCCTCTACAGCTAAGATGGTGAACAACAGCTCGACCTGGAGCTGGGTTACCGTGAGTTGCCAGTGACAGTGTAGGCTGCAGCTCCTGCTGCAGTGGGCTGCCATGAGCTACCATGAGTAGCTGGCAGCCAGCGTGAGCTGCCGTGAGCCGCCGTGAGCGGCGGTCCAATGGCCGGCGAGTGATTGCCTCACCTGGGAAGAGTGCAATGATAATACCAACATGGGCCAGTGAAGCAACGTCCTCCACAACTAGACTGAAGAACAAAAGGACAGCAACTTGTNACTAGACTGAAGAACAAAAGGACAGCAACTTGTCTGCTCCCCTTCCCCGATTCCCCAACGCTGTTCCCCTCCCCCAATTCCCCAATAAAATCTTTAAAAAAAAAAAAGGGTGGGGTATTCACAAGTTCCGTTAGCAGTTACCTTTACTTTCAAAGCAATTACTCGTAAGTATATTTAAAACAGAAGATTGATGGCCATTCTTAACATCGTTATTTAATGGGAACATTTCTGTCGTTTTTCTTCTATATGAGTACATGTCTGTAGTGAAATACCCTCGAGGAAGCAATGGCAAAACAAATTTGCTGCAGAAATAGCAACTTTCTTGTCTTTTCTCTTTTATGTAAATGAATGAGGACAATTTCAAATCAATGGTCCTATTCCTTTGACTACATTTAAGGTAGGGAGTACAGATATTATTACCTCAATTTAACAGATGAAATTAAGGTGAAGAGAATTTAAAAGATTTTGGAAAGAATATGTCTAGAAGTGGAAAGACACATTAACCATTAACAAGGCTTTTTCCATTCTATTCCTTTGTATCTACTCACTACACCCTGGAGGGTAGAGTTCAACTATCTTAGCTTCACATAACTTGTGACTTATTACCAAAGTCACTTTTTATGGAATTCCTTCTCACTTCTGTTTTCATTATAGACTTCATGGCACATTTTGAGTTTCATTAATGGCTTTCAAGATCAAAGTAATAACCTTTTAAGTTCTCGGATTGAATTTTTTTATCTGCTAACCTCAGATTAAAGAAAGGACAAAATATTTCTTAAAGAATATTTATATTAGAGATAAAGAAATAACTCTGTAAGCAAGGTTTTTGGATTTTCAATGAAACAAAATACAAAATTTTATATTTTTTGCCAAAGAGTGTAAAGTTTAACTGCTATAAGAGTAATAAGATAGACAATAAACTGCACATATTTAAAGAGTACAGTTTGATTAAGTTTTTACATATGTACACAACTATGAAACCATCACCACAATCGAGATAGTGAACTTACGCATATCCATCATCACCCCTCCCACTAGTTTCCTTTTGCCTATTGGTAATTCCTCCCATGTGCCTGCTTGTATTCCCTGACCCCTAAACTGTAACAGAAAGGTCTGCTTTCTGTCACTATTGATTAGTATGTGTTTTCTAGAGTTTTATATAATGGAACAGAACAGTATTTACTCTTGTCTGGCTCTTTTCACTCAGCATAATTATTTTGTGGTTCACCTCGGTTGCATGTGTATCAGTAGTTCATCTTTTTCTTATTACTGAGCAGTGCATCCTGGACTGTTTATCCATTCATCTGTTGTCCACATTTGAGTTGCTTTCAGTTTGTGGCTACTACAAATAAAGCTGCTGGAGCCTTCATGTACACATCTTTGTATGAACATGTGCCTTCATTTCTCCTGGGCAAATACCTAGGAGTAGCATGGTGGTAGGTGTATATTTAAGTTTTTAAGAAAATACCAAAGTGGTTGTGCCATTTTGTACCCCACCGGCAGTGTATGAGAGGTGCAATTACTCCACATCCTCACTAATCCCTGATATAGTCAGTCTTTTTTTTTTTTCTTCTTTTAGATCAGGGTCTAGATTCTATTGGGATATTGGGCTATTCCCCCAAACATTCCTTCCCAGCTTTCACTCAGCCAGAGCACTGGCTTTTGCCCCAACTCATAAATAAACATCTTCCTCTGTACCCTCATGGGTTCCACTGACTGATCAAACTGATATTTGTCATCCACTCTCCCAGATACTTGTTCCTGAACTATGTCCCCTTCATAGTTTTCTCACCCCTCCCCCAAATCCCAGGAATGTATTTTGTCCTATCTTTAAAAAATTTTTGACCCCCTATACCCATTTCTCCCATTCTCCTAGCCCCCTCTGACAATCACCAACAATCTGTTCTCTGTATCTATGAGCTTGGGTTTGTTTTTGTTGTTTTTTGTCTTTTTGGTTCCACATATAAGAGAAATCATATAGTACTTATCTTTCTCTGTCTGACTTATTTCACTTAGCATAATGACCTTGAGATCCATACATGTTGTCACAAATGGCAAGATATCACTCTTTTTATGGCTAAATAATATTTAGATATATACCACAATTGCTTTATCCACTCATTCACCAATGGACAATTTGGTTGATTCCATATCTTGGTTATTGTAAATAATGCTACAATGAACATGGGGTGTAGACATCATTTTGAGTTAGCATTTTCATTTTTGGATAAATATCCAAAAGTGGAATTGCTGGATCATATGGTAGTACTATTTTTAATCTTTTGAGGAACCTCCATACTGGTTTCCATAGTGGTTGCACCTATTTACAATCCCACCAACAGCATACAAGATTCCCTTTTCTCCACATCCTTGCCAACACTTGTTATTTCTAGTCTTTCTTTTTACATGCTTATTTTTAATTTTTTAAATTATTTTTATTTTTTAAAGATTGTTATTAAAATATAGCTAACATACAATATGTTAGTTTCAGGTGTACACCATAATTATTCAACATTTATATATCCAAAGAAATGATTACCATAAGTCCAGCAACCATCTGACACTGTACCACGCTATCACAATATTATTGACTGTATTTCCTATGCTGTACATTACATCCCCCTGACTTATTTAATACCTGGAAATTTGAACCTCTATTCCCCTATACCTTTCTCCCCCTTTTGTAACTTTTTCAATTATAGCTGATACTCAATATTATATTAACTCCCATTGTGCAGCATAGTGGTTGGACATTTATATAATTTATAGTATATAATTTATATAATTTATAGTACCATATCATTGACTACATTCCCTTTGCTATACCCTTCATATCCATGACTACTTTGTAACAACCAATTTGTACTTTTTAATCCCTTCCCCTTTTTCACCCACCCCCAAACCCTGTCCTATCTGACAATTACCAAAATATTCTTTATATCTGAGTTTCTTTCTGTTTTGTTTTATTTTGCTCTTTAAATTCCACATGTAAGCAAAATCACATTGCATCTGTCTTTCTCTGTCTGATATACTCCACTCAGCATAATACCTTCTAGGTCCATCCAAGTTGTTGCAGGTGGCAAGATTTCCTTCTTTTTTATGGCTGAGTAATTTCCCATTGTATATATGTACCAACTCCTCTTGATTCATTCATCCATTCAGGAAAACCCAGATTGCCTCCACATCTTGGCTATTGTAATAATGCTGCAATAAATCTATGGATGCACAGGTCCCCTTAAAGTAGCACTTTGGGTTTCTTCAGATAAATACCCAGAAGTGGGATTACTAGGTCCTTTGTCTCTTGTTTGTTTTCTTTGTTTTAAAGTCTATTTTGTCTGGTATAAGTATTGGTACTCCAGCTTTTTTGTTGTTTCCATTTTCATGAAATATCTTTTCCAACTTTTTATTTTCAGTCTTTGTGTTCTTTCAATCTGAAGTGAGTCTATGTAGGTAGCATATGTATGGGTCTTGTTTTCTTATCCATTCAGCCATGCTATTGTCTTTTGATTGGAGCATTTAATCTATTTACTTTGAAAATAACTGTTGATAGATATGTAGTTACTGCCATCTTATTTATTTATTTATTTATCAATCATCTTAAGGAAGTCCCTCTAAGAGTCCTTGTAATTATTGGTTTGGTGGTGATGAACTTCTTTAGCTTTTTCTTGTCTGGGAAGCCCTTTATCTGTCCTTTGATTCTAAATGATAGTTTTGCTGGATAGAGTAATCTTGGTTGCAGGTCCCTCCTTTTCATCACGTTGAATATTTTTTGCCAATCCATTCTGGCCTGCAAAGTTGCTGTTTAGAAATCAGTTAACAGTATTATGGGAGCTCCCTTGTAGGTAACTGCTTTTCTCTTGCTGCTTTTAAGATTTTCTTTGTCTTTAACCTTTGGCACTTTAATTATGTGTTTTGGCATGGGCCTCTTTAGGTGTATCTTGTTTGAGACTCTCTGTGCTTCCCGGGCTTGAATATCCATTTCCTTCACTAGGTTAGGGAAGTTTTCTGTAATTATTTCTTCAAATAAGTTTTCAATTCCTTAATCTCTCTCTCTCCTCTTTCTAGTAACCCTATGATGCAAATGTTGATACATTTGATGTTATCCCAGAGACCCCTTAAACTATCTTCATTTTTTTGGATTCTTTTTTCTTTTTGCTGTTCTTTTGGGTGTTTTCTGCTACCTTATCTTCTAAATCACTGATTAGATCCTCTGCTTCATCTAATCTATTATTGATTCCCTCTAATGTATTCTTCGTTTCCATTATTGTACTTTATATTTCTGACTGGTTCTTTTTTATGTTTTCTATCTCCATTTTTATGTTTCCTATCTCAATTTTTATGTTCCCTATCTCTTTGTTGAAGTTCTCCCTGAGCTCATTGAACATCCTTATAGCCAGTGTTTTGAACTCTGCATTTGGTAGATCGCTTGCCTCAATTTTGTTTAGTTCATTTTCTGGAGATTTCCTCTTTTATTTGGGACACAATTCTTTGTCTCCCCATTTTGGCTGCCTTCCTGGTTTTGTTTCTATGTATGTGGTAGGGCTGTTATATCTTCTGGTCTCAGTAGAGTGGACTTATGTAGTAGGCGTCCTGTGGGACCCAATGGGACGTCTCCCTGGTCACCACAGTTGGGTGATGCAGATGTGTCCCTTGTATGGATTGTGTGTGCCTTCCTATTGTATTTGAGGCTTGGCTGCTGTTTGCACATCAGTGAGGGGGAGTGATCCTTGGGCTGATTCACTGTGAGTACTGACTGCAACTACAGTGGAGGAGCTGTGGTGAAGAGGCTGACCATATGGAGCAGAATTCACTTTAGCAGGGTTCTGGTGCCTGCCCACTCTGCCCTTTGGGTATATCATGTTTAGAGGTGGCCAAGTGGTGCTCTGGCTTGGTCTTAAGCTGACCACAGGATGTGCCAGCCCCAGGGCCTCCTGTGAAGGGACCTGCTGCAGGCCAAGTTCAGCTGCACCCCATAACCTGCCCAGTTCCACCTGGTATAAACCACAAAGCAATCTGAAGATGGCCACCACCTGTACTGGGCCTGGAAGTGCCTCGAGAGGATGAACCATGAACTGAGGCTGGCTGCTGCTAATGGCAGGCTTAGGGTTGCTCAGCCAGAGATACAGAACACATTGAAGCAACATGCTGCTTGTTTGGGTTTTGTGAACCTTTGAGAGGTTTTAGGAAAGTCTGCATCATGCGCCAAGACAGGGTGTTTATATGGAAAAGCCACTGGAAGGGGCTTGAGTAGGCCAGAAAGTTGGGTGGGGCAGGGCCTCAGGGAATCACCAGGATGGAGAGGATGAACAGTATTAGCCAGGATGATGGAGATTCAGCTGTGGTGGCTGCCTACATCTGCATACTGGGTGCAGGGAGGGCTTAACAAAGAAACAATGGCTTCTGCCAGCTCCTCCACCAGGAGAAAGCTGCCCCTCCAGCCCTTGCTCTGAAGCCATACAATTCAGTTCCTCCCCTTATGTACCTGGCACCTTTCGAGCTGCTGCCCCGGCACTGGAGCTCACAGCAAGTGAATCTGTCACCTAGTAAGTTCATGTGTGGTCCCTTTAAAAGGAGTGTCTGGGTCTACAGCCTCCCTCATCTCACTCAGCCACAATCTCCACTGATTTTCACAGCTAGAAGTTGTGGGGACTTCTCTCCCTGGCACTGCCAACCTGGGCTCAGAAGCCTGGTGTGGGGCCGGGACCCCTCACTCCTCTGGTGGTGGGCGAGTTCCACAGCCGAGATATCCCTCCCATTTTGAATGGTCACAGACGGGTTTGGGACCAGGACATTCTGTGTCTCTGCACCTCCTACCAGTCTTTTTGTTTGTTTGTTTCCATTGTGAAATAAACAATTTTTAAAATTGGCTTCAGCTGTACAACATAGAGTGCAATAGTTATACTTTTTACCCCTCAAAGTGACAATCCCCCTCCCCCAATCTGCCACCCCATTTCCCTCCCCCCCATATCATACATATCTATTACAATTCCCTTGACTCCAATCCCACACTATACTCCATGTTCCGTGAAGACATATATATATAGATATAGATATAGATATAGATATAGATATAGATATAATACATATTCACTTATAGTTGACATACAATATTATACATCAGCTTCAGGTGTACAGTGCAGTGATCAAGCCTTTAACCCCATCCATGAAGCGGTCTCCCTAACAAGACAAGTGACCATCTGACACCCTACAAAATATTTAAAACATTATTAATTATATTCCTCAAACTGTCTTTCATATCCCTGTGGCAATACTGTAGTTACTTATTTATGCTGTCTAATCCCTTCCCTTTCGCCCTCATCCCCACGACCTTCCAAACTAGCAACCATCAGTTGTTCCTCTATATCTATCTCTGAGACTATTTGTTTACTTAGCTCATTCATTCAGTTTTTTAGATTCCACATACAAGTGAGATCATATGGTATTTGTCTTTCTCCAACTGACTTATTTCACTTAACATAATGTTCTCTAGGTCCATCCATATTGTTGCAAATGGTATGATTTCCTTCTTCTTTATAGCAGAGTAATACTCCATTGTATAAATGTACCACAGTTTCTTAATCCAGTCGCCTACCGATGGGCATTTTGGTTGTTTCCAAGTCTTGGCTACTGTAAATAGCGCTGCAATAAACATAGGGGTGAATATATTTTTTTTGAATTAGCATCTTGGGTTTCTCTGGATAGATACCCAAGAGTGGAATTGCTGGGTTATACGGTAGTTCCATTTTCAGTTTTTTGAGATATCTCCATACTGATTTCCATAATGGCTGCACCAATCTGCAGTACCACCAACAGTGCACCAGAGTTCCCTTTCTCCACAACTTTGCCAGCACTTGTTTGTTGATTTACTGATGATAGCCATTCTGACTGGAGTGAAATGGTATCTCATTGTGGTTTTTATTTGCATTTC
>NW_017731824.1:538671-540636 GCF_001890085.2 Hipposideros armiger
ATGTTTATTTTTTGTTTTATTTCCCTTGCCTGAGGGGATATATCAGTAAAAATATTACTGAGAGGAATATCTGCAAATTTACTCCCTATGTTTTCTTCTAGGAGTTTTATGGTTTCAGGTATTACATTTAAGTCTTTAATCCATTTTGAATTTGTTCTCGTATATGGTATAAGTAGGTGGTCCATTTTCATTTTTTTGCACGAGTCAGTCCAATTTTCCCAGCACCATTATTAAATAGACTATCATTACTCCAATGTAAGTCCTTGCTTTCATTGTCATAGATTAAATGACTGTATATGGATGGGTTTATTTCTGGGCTCTCTATTCTGTTCCATTAGTCTATATGTCTGTTTTTATGCCAGTACCATACTGTTTTGATTACTGTAGCCTTGTGGTATGATTTGATGTTGGGTAGCGTGATACCTCCCACTTTGTTCTTATGTCTCAAGATTGCCGTGGCTATTCGGGGTCTTTTGTGGTTCCATATAAATTGTAGGATTATATGTTCTATTTCTGAGAAAAATGTCTTTGGTAGTTTGATAGGAATTACATTGAATCTATATATTGCCTTAAGTAGTATTGACATTTTAACTATATTAATTCTTCCTATCCATGAACATGTATATATTTCCATTTATTTGTATCTTCTTTGATTTCTCTCTTCAATGTCCTATAATTTTCTGAGTACAGGTCTTTTACTTCTTTGGTTAAATTTATTCCTAGGTATTTTATTGTTTTTGAAGTAATAGTAAATGGGATTGATTTCCTGATTTCTTCTGATAGTTTATATATTAGTGTATACAAATGCAACCAGTTTCTGAATGTTAATGTTGTATCCTGCTAGCTTACTAAATTCATTTATCAGTCTAACAGTTTTTGGTGGAGTCTTTGGGATTCTCTCTATATAGTATCATGTCATCTGCATATAATGACAATTTTACTTCCTCCTTTCCAATTTGGATGCCTTTTATTTCATTTTCTTGTCTGATTGCTGTGGCTAGAAATTCCAGAACTATGTTGAATAGAAGTGGTAAAAGTGGGCAACCTTATCTTGTTCCCAATCTTAAGAGGAAAGCTTTTAGCCTTTCCCCATTGAGTATGATGTTTTCTGTGGGCTTATCATATATGGCCTTTATTATGTTGAGATATGATCCCTCTATTCCCACTTTGCTAAGAGTTTTTATCATAAATGGCTGCTGGATTTTGTCAAATGCTTTTTCTGCATCTATTGATATGATCATATGATTTTTATTTTTCAACTTGTTAATGTGATGTATTACGTTAATTGATTTGCAGATATTGAACCAACCTTGCATACCAGGAATGAATCCCACTTGATCGTGGTGTATGAACTTTTTTAATGTGATGCTGAATTCAGTTTGCTCGTATTTTGTTGTGGATTTTTGTTCATTAGAGATATCGGCCTGTAGTTTTCTTTTTTTGTAATATCTTTGTCTGATTTAGGGATCAGAGTAATAGCGGCCTCATAAAATGTGCTTGGGAGACTTTCCACCTTCTGTATTTTTTGGAATAGTTTGAGGAGAATAGGTATTAATTCTTTTGTGAATGTTTGGTAAAATTCACCTGTGAAACCATCTAATCCAGGACTTTTGTTTGTTGAAAGCTTGTTGATTACTGATTGAATTTCTTTGGTAATAATCAGTCTGTTCAGAGTTTCTGTTTCTTCTTCGTTCAGACTCGGTAGATTGTATGCTTCTAGAAATCTATCCATTTCTTCCAGATTGTCAAATATGTTGGCATACAGTTGCTCATAGTATTTTCTTACAATTTTCTGTATTTCTGTGGCATCTGTTGTCACTTCTGCTCTTTTCTGATTTTATTAATTTGGGTCCTCTTTTTTCTTTTTTTTAATAAAGATTTTATTGGGGAATTGGGGAAGGGGAACAGTGTTGGGGAATTGGGGAAGGGGACCAGCCAAGTTGTTGTTCTTCAATCTTTGTTGTG
>NW_017731824.1:542983-548700 GCF_001890085.2 Hipposideros armiger
TTGGAACTCTCTGCACTTCCTGTGCTTGTATGTCAATTTCCTTGGCCAGTTTAGGGAAGTTTTCAGACATTATTACTTTAAATATGTTCTCGATCCCTTGCTCCCTCTCTTCTCATTCTGGTATTCCTATGATGCGCATGTTGTTGTGTTTGATGTTGTCACCTAACTCTCTTAAACTATTTTCCATGTTTTTTTTTTCTTTTTTGTTGTTCTGCTTGGATCTCTGCTATCTTGTCTTCTAAGTTACTGATTCGATCCTCTGCTTCATCCAATCTGTTAGTAATTCCATCGAGTTTGTTATTTAATTCAGTAATTGAGTTCTTTAATTCTAGCTGGTTGTTTTTCATGATTTCTCTATCCTTCTTTGTATTCTCATTGATTTCCTTGAACATTCTAATAATCAGTGTTCTGAACTCTGTCTCCGATCGGTTGTTTACCTCTATTTCCTCTAGTTCCACTGATTCAGGAGGTTTCTTCTGTTCTTTTATTTAGGATGTGTTTCTTTGTTCCCCTATTCTGGCTTACTGTTTGTGTTTGCTTCGTTGTAATAGGTAGATCCCCTAGGTCTCTCAATCTCTCCTGGGTGGACTTATGTGGTATGTGTCCTTTATATTTGAATTACTCAGACTCCCTTTTCTCCTGTGTGTGTGTACCAGAGGTGTTCCTTGTGTTGTGTGTCTTCTCCTGTTGAGGTCGAGTTTTGATTGCTTTTGGTTTGTCAGTAGGTGGGATTGACGCCCAAGCTGATTAGCCATGAGGATTAGTTTATAAGCTGTTGTGTGAGGGCTGACCCCTCTGATGAGGCTTGGCCCCTATGTGCTCTTGTGCCTGTAGCAATTTCCCTTTGGGTGTGACTCTTGTAGGTCAGACACCGTAATGCTCTGGTTTTACCTAAAGTTGGTCTCTGGGTGTGATGATTCTTGCGCCTCTTTGGCTGGGCCCTTCCGCAGAGTGGGTTTTAGAGCAAAACAGATCAACAAGCACAACCACAACAGCCACCGAAGGTAACCAGATACTCTCTGATGTACAAAACAACCATCACCCTACATTCAACATGTACAGAAATATCAAGCATACAAAAGGAGAAAACAAACCAACAGAAACAAAATGACAGTGAAAAACAACAAGGAACAAATAGCAAAACAAAAATAAAATAAACTATAAAATTAAATAAACACGTGAAACAAAATAGCAAGGCCCAAAAAACAACAACAAAAACTTTTAGGGCCGGCCGAGTGGCGCGATGGTTGAGAACTGGCTTGGGACGCCAGAGGGCCCCGGTTCGGATCCCACATATGAGGGCCAGTGACACTGCCCTCTACAGCTAAGATGCTGAACAACAGCTCAACCTGTAGGTGGGCTGCCATGAGGCGCCGGCGATGGCATAGGCTGTAGCCCCTGCGGCAGTGGGTTGCTGTGGGCTACCGTGTGTAGCCAGCAGCCAGAGTGAGCAGCCGTCCAGAAGCCGGCGACTGGTCTGCCTCGCCTGGGAAGAGCGCAATGATGGTGCCAACTTGGGCCAGTGAAGCAACATCCTCCAAAACTAGACTGAAGAACAAAACAACAGCAACTTGTCCGTTCCCCTTCCCCCCAATTCCCCAATAAAAATCTTTAAAGAAAACCAACTTTTAGAAAAAATGGAAAGGAGGGAAAGTAGAGCTGTGACAAGAAAGCAGAAAAGAAGGCAGAGAGAGAGGATAGAAAAGGAAAGAGAAAAAAGAAGAAGAAAAAAAAATTTTTATATATAATATTTTTATATGTAAAAGTATACATATATATGTCTACACCCCCATATATATGGACACATATATCCACATATATGCACCTTTATATATGCCTATTTAAAAAACTAAAAATAATAGTGAAATAGAAAAAAACAAAAACAACCAACACAAGCAAACAATGAAAACCCCCCCAGAACATCCAAAAGAACCCAATTAACAACAACAATATAACACACCAAAAAAAACCAAAACCAAAAACAAACAATCAAAAAAAGAGAGAAAAAACAAGAAATAACCAGTGCCAATCTTGGCTGAAGTCCGCCAAGCTCTCCCCAGGTTTTCCTCTGCTATACACAAGCTCCTCTGCGTCTTGTGGGGGCAGAGCTGGCCTCCTGGCACCTAGAGTGAGCCTGGTAATTCAGGTCTATTTTAGATGAGTGGGGTTATGAGGTGTGATTGGTAGTTTTTTTAAAAAGTCAATGCTGTTTCTGCTCCTGCCTGCCCAGAAGCATTCTTGAGTTCTGTGCAGCCAGAGGGCTGGATATGCATCTTCGGGCGCTCTTTCCACTGGGGCTACTGGGGGAGCAGATTTCAGAGCTGCCAGGGAGGCCTGCCCATGACTCAGTCGCTGAAGTTGCTCTGCTTCCCAAGCTGCCCAGGAGAGGTGGGGGCAGGGACAGTGTGTTTAGGTGCACACTCCTGAAGCCTCTTCTCATGCAAAGTTTCTCAACCCCCTGGGAGTAGGAGCGCCTCTGTAATCTGACCCTACTCCTCTCTTCAGGGGTCAGCTTAAGGCTCTGGAAGGGCAGGGGCCAAGGTTTCTGAGGGAGGGTGGGGGTGGGCTCTTATCTATACAGTGTTTTTTGGAGGGGAGGGGGGTTTCTGTCCGAGAGAAAAGAGGGGGAAAAGAAAAAAAAAAGCCCCCTGCCGTTTTGAGCTCAGACACTCCAGCAGAACTACTGCTGTGCTCCAGGAGCCCACCCTGGCGCTGCAGCTCATGTCTCCACAGCTGCAGGGTGCAGGCTGCGTCTCCACGCTTCTCGCTTCCCTCTTCTCCTGCTCAGCCGGTTTGAAATTTCTGCCTCAGAGTCTGTGCCCTGGGGCTCCTGTCGCACTCCCGGTGGGATGGTAGGCCCAGAGGCTGAGCTTGCCCCGATGCTGCAAACACCTCCGCCGTGTCCTGGATTCCTAGAGCTCCACAGCCACCTGCGCGCACAAACTGTGCCTGGCATCCTACAGCTCAGCAGCCGAGGGCATGGACAGACTGTGCCTCTGCTCACACACTCCTCTCTCTGTTCCTCTACTCGCCCAGCCTGAGAATTCTGCCTTAGCGCGGGCTGGAGGTATAGGGAGCGAACCGCGGGAGCACTCTCCGATCTGCTTTCTGAGACCCCCGAGTCTCAGCAGCCATGGGTGCGGGCTGTGCCTCCACATGACTCACTTCCCTCTTCCCCCACTTGCCCGGTCTGCCTACCTTTAAGTACTCGGCGTGGGAGTCCCTTTGCTGCTCAGCGTGCTCCGTAGAGGTTTGTTTGCCGCGCTCCAGCTGTTCAAATTGCGGTGATTTCCAGGGGAGAGCTCAGGGAGTCCTCCTCACTGCTGCCATTTTCTGTAGCCTTCATTTTAAAGCCTATTTTGTTTGAAGGGCCGGCTGAATGGCTCAGTTGATTGAGTGCGAGCTCTGAGCAACAGCAGTTCAATTCCTGGCCCGAGCTGAGCTGCTGCTGAGCTGCCAACAGGTGGCAGGATAGCTCAGTTAAATAAATAAATAAAATTAAAAAAAAATTAAAGTCTATTTTGTCTGAAATAAATATTGCTACTCCTGCTTTTTTCTCATTTGCATTTGCGTGAAATATCTTATTCCATCCCTTTACTTTCCAGTCTCTGTGTGTCTTTTGATCTGAGGTGAGTCTCTTTTAAACAGCATATGCATGGGTCCTGTTTTCTTATCCACTCAGTCACTCTATGTCTTTTGACTGGAGCATTGAGCCCATTCACATTTAAAGTGATTATTGATAGGTGCATATTTATTGCCATTTTGTTATTTGTATTTCTGATCTTCCTGGATTAGCTTGTTTTCCCCTTTCTTCTGTTTAAAAAAGCCCTTTTAACATTTCCTGCAATGCTAGCTTGGTGGTATTGAATTCCTTAAGCTTATTCTTTTCTGAGAAGCGCTTTATCTCCTTTTCAATTTTAAGTGATAGCCTTGCTGGGTAGAGCAATCTTGGTTGTAGGGCTTTATCTTGCATCACTTTGAATATTTCCTGCCACTCCCTTCTGGCCTGAAGAGTTTCTGTAGAAAAGCCAGCTGTTAGTCTTATAGGAGTTCCTTTGTACGTAACCTGCTGTCTTTCTCTTGCTGCACTTAGGATTCTGTCTTTGTCTTTAACCTTTGCCATTTTAACTATGATATGTCTTGGTGTGGACCTGTTTGGGTTCAGCTTGTTTGGAACTCTCTGCACTTCCTGGGTTTGTATGTCGATTTCCTTCACCAGGGTAGGGAAGTTTTCAGTCATTATTTCTTCAAATACATTTTCGATCCCTTGCTTCTTCTCTGCTCCTTCTGGTATTCCTATGATNTTGGGGAATTGGGGAAGGGGAACAGTGTTGGGGAATTGGGGAAGGGGACCAGCCAAGTTGTTGTTCTTCAATCTTTGTTGTGGAGGGTGCCAGTCGCCATCTGGCTTCCCGTCGGCTGTTTGTGGCCTCTAAGCTCAAGGTGCTGTTTTCAATCTTAGTTGTGGGTGGGCGTAGCCAGCATCCCATGCGGGAGTCAAACCAACAGCCTTGTTGTTAAGAGCGCACGCTCTATTCACTGAGCCATCTGAGCAGCAGCTCAGCTCAAGGTGCCGAGTTCAGTCTTAGTTGCGGGTGGGTGTAGCCCACCATTGAACAGGAAATCTTGTTGTTACACCAGCTGAGCCATCCTGCCACCTGTTGGCAGCTCAGCGACAGCTCAGCTCAGGTGCAGCATCACTAGCCCATGTCGGAATTGAACCAGCGGCCCTGTTGCTCAGAGCTCGTGCTCTTAAGCCAAGTCTTAACCAACTGAGCCACTCTCACAGCCCTCTCTTTTTCTTGGTGAGTCTGGCTAAGGGTTTGTCGATTTTGTTTATCTTCTCAAGAAACCAGCTGTTGGTTTTGTTGATCTTTTGTATTGTTTTTCTGGTCTCTATTTTGTTTATTTCCGCTCTGGTTTTTATTATCTCCTTCCTTGTACTCCCTTTGGACTTATTTTGCTGTTTTTTTTCCAGTTCCCTGAGATGTAAAGATAACCTGTTGATTTGAATTTTTTCTTGCTTCTTTAGGTAGGCCTGCACTGCTATGAACTTCCCTCTTATGACTGCTTTTGCTGCATCGCAGAGACTTTGGGTTGTGGTGTTTTCATTTTCGTTTGTCTCAAGATAGCTTTTGATTTCCTCCTTGATCTGATTCTTTTTCCCACTCGCTATTTAGTAACATGTTATTCAGCCTCCATGTATTTGTGTGCTTTCCGGATTTCTTCTTGTAATTGATTTCTAGTTTCATAGCATTGTGGTCAGAGAAGACACTTGGCATGATTTCAATCTTTTTAAATTTATTGAGACTTGTTTTGTGACCTAACATATGGTCTATCTTGGAAAATGTTCCATGTGCACTTTAGAAGAATGTATATTCTGTAGCTTTGGTTTGAAATGCTCTGAAAATATAGGTTAAATTCAGCTGGTCTAAAGTGTCATTTAAGGCCACTGTTTCCGTGTTGATTTTCTGTCTGGAGGATCTGTCTATTGGTGACAGCAGGGTGTTGAAGTCCCATACTATGATAGTGTTACTGTTGATCTCTGTCTTTATGTCTGTCAATATCCTTTTCATATATTTAGGGGCTCCTATGTTAGGTGCATAGATGTTTACTAGGGTTATGTCCTCTTGTTGGATCGATCCCTTTATTATTATGAAGTGCCCTTCTTTGTCCTTTATTATGTTCTTCAATTTAAAGTCCATTTTATCTGATAT
>NW_017731824.1:553670-585983 GCF_001890085.2 Hipposideros armiger
TTGTTCCAACTGGGTGATTTCTGCTATTTTGTCTTCTAAATCACTGATCCGATCCTCTGCTTCATCTAATCTACTGGTGATTCCTTCGAATGTGTTCTTCATGTCAGTTATTGTATTCTTTAGTTCTAACTGGTTGTTTTTATGATTTCTCTATCCTTCTTTATGGCCTAAGTTCCTTAAACATTCTTATCATCAGTTCTAAACTCTGTCTCTGAAAGTTGGATACCTCTGTTTCATTTAGTTCCATTTCTAGAGGTTTCTTCTGATATTTTACGTGGAACATGTTTCTTTGTTTCTTCATTCTGACTGTTGTTCTGTGATTGTTTTGATGTATTAGATATATCACCAGCAAGCGAGTCAGTTTGCCGGCTCCACTCGTTCTCCAGCTGCCCTCAGCCTCACCGAGTTGAGCAAAGAGAGTCCTCACTATTTTCTACTTCCACCTATTGTAGAACTCCTCTTCCCGGCAAAGTAACTCTGGGCTGGTGAGCTTGGTGTGGGGCCTGAGGGTCTCTCCCCCAACCGGAGAAGGCTCCCAACCACTGAGGTGTCCCTCACGGGGTTCGCCTTCTCTCATCTCCACCCCTCCTACCAGATTTGACATGGCCTCCTCTTTATGCCCTTTGTTTGGAGATTCTGTTCATCTAGTGTTCAGGGGACTTCCAAGGTTGAATATTTTATAAATTATTTGTAATTTTGGTGTGATCCTGGGAGGCAGTTGGCACAGGGTCTGTCTATTCTGCCATCTTCCCGGAAGTCCCACCTCCTACCAGTCTTCATGTGGCTTCTTCTTTATGTCCTTAGTTGTAAGACTTCAGCTAGACTTCAGGCAATTTTCAATGATGGTTGTTCTGTATTTTGGTTGTAATTTTGATGTGGCCATGAGAGGAGGTAAGCACAGTGCTTACCTACTCTGCCATCTTGACTGGAAATACAGTATTTCAGCTTTTAATCTTCAACTACTCCATAATAATGGCTAAAGGATATCTTTTATAATACTGGTTAAGGAATATCATGTTTTTATAAAAAGGCTCCTATTTTACTAAAGATGGGATCTAGGAGGAACTTGAAGGATCATTACAATAAGCCCAACTTAAACCCTGAACATCAGTATTGTTAACTGGACTATTGTCTGTTTCCTCTGAACAAATTTCTGACTTTTGTGTTCCTTTTCAAGGGCTTCTAGGATCAGGAGACATTTTGCACTCGACAGTTAAAACACTCAAAATGCTAGAGCCAGCCAGAAGCAAGGTTGAGTCAAGGACCCTGTCTCAGCATGGAGGAGGTCAGGAGGTGAGTGGAGCAGACAGGAGAATCAGAATTGTGAAGAAGAACAAAAGACGAGGGGTCAGAAGGACCACAAGAAAACCACATGAGAGGAGGTTTGAGCCATCAAATTTAACTCTAGCAGACCAAGTTTTGTTGGCCTGGAGTTCCTTAGAGAATGAGAAGTGAGCCTTCTGGAGCACACTTCTGCAGTTCAAAAACAAAAAAAATGAAAACAAAGCTCTTTTTATTTTAGAAAATTCCAAACTCATACAAAAATAGAGAGAACCTCCCAGTATAATGAATCTCCCATTACTTCAACAATTATCAACATTTTTCTATAATTTTTTCATCTGTCTCCAACCACACACCCACCCTCACCCTCCCACCTCCTGCCCCCCTTTTTGTTTTCCTGGAGTATTTTAAAGCTAACCTAGTCATCATGTTAATTCATTCATAAATACTTTTCGATATGTGTTGCTAACAGATAAGGGCTATTAAAAACACAATGATACCACTTTCACATCTATTAAGATTAATAATTTCTTAATATTATCTAACACTCAGACTGTATTCAGTTTTATGCTATTATCTCATAAATATCTTTTTATAATGTGTTTGTTCAAATCAAGATCTACACAGGTTTCACACACTGCAGTTGGTTGATTTGTCTCTGAAGTCTCTAACCTCTTTTAGTCTATAACAGCTGTTCCTCTTCTCTCCCTCCCTTTTCTCATGCCCATTTTTTATTGATTAGAATTTTTCATATTCTGGATTTGTTCTCATGGTGCCATTTAATGTTTCTTTATCCACCGTCAACTGGTAATTATGCCTAGAAGCTTCTTTTCAGATCCAGCTGTTTTGGTGAGAATACTTCATAGATGATGCTGTGTGAGTCCTGCATCACTTCAAGGGACACAGGTCTGTTTGTCTCACTTCTCGTAGGGTTGTGATTGATCAATGGGCTCAGGTGTTTGCCAGTCTGACCCATTCATTAGAAGTTCCCTATCAGTCTTGAACTTAAAGATTTAGCAGCCATTATATTTGCCTAGATTCCTTATTTTATTCAGGGATGCAAAATATAATTTTCTAAATGTATCTTATCTTCTGTTTTTAATAACTTACATTCTTCAATAAAGAGCTCTCCCTCATCAATTATTTGCTTTCTCTGAGGTACACAGTTTGTACAAGAAAGACTGCAGCACATTTTAAAGAGTGTGTCTGACACACTTCCATTTGTGTCCTTTTCCTCAGTCCAGCTTCCCAGTGTTGGAAGACTCAGGTCCACTCTCATCATCTTTTATGCCTGAAGCATAGAAGCTGCTAATGAATGACAGAACTCATTAAGTGCTTTCATCTAACCCTATGCTCAGATTTAGATGGGCCCAACTCCCATCCTCTTCACAAAGTCTTCCATGATTCTCCCACTTGTTTGTCATCTGTTCCTCTGAACTCCAGTCATTTGACAAACATCTCTCTTCCTTTACTCCTTGTAAGTAGTTATTTATATATTGTCTTCTTTTCTAAGTTCTTTAAAAGCAGGGACTATGTTTAATTTAGCTTTCTATTTCCATAATGACTAGCATTTCTTAACACTTCGTGGGAAGTCAATAATTACTTATTTAGTGAAAAAAAATGAATGAATTAGTAAAGAAGAAAACTTTAAACCCTCATAGCAATGGACTTTTCCTTCTTTTAAAGATAAATGGGTATGTATAAATTTAGTACAAAATGCTGAGTTTTAATAGTTTAGAAATATGATAGACTTCTTTAATTAACTGCTATTAAAAATAATGTTAATTAATCACCTTTTCATTAAAGTGGGATCCAATTGGATTAAAACTCTGTAACTATCTAGATACCAGATCATATTTTTATTTTCTTCTAACATACTTTTCATGTTTCATCTGCCTTAATTTTTTCCAGCTTTATTGAGACATAATTGACATATAACATTGTATGAGTTTAAGGTGTACAATGTGTTTATTTGATACACTTATATCCTGTAAAATGATTACCACCATTGTATTAGCTAACACCTCCAGAAGTCACATAATGACCGTTTCTTTTCTGCGCTGATGCCTTTATCTTTAGATGCCATCTAAAGTAAACGATGAGTGCTTTTTCCCAAAGCACCCCTTTATCATGGTTGTTGTAAACAGCTACTGCTATAAGAATGGTGGTAGCAAATGCAACAATATAAATATGCTTCCTTCACTATGAAAAATTGCACACATTTGTTGATTTCTACATTTTGAAAGAAATTAATCTGATTAGCTTAAACAGAAATCAGATGGGATAATATGTAAAATTTGAAAACCTGAAAATGCAAACTTCAATTCTATACTTTGTGGGTGAATAATACTGCCACAATGCCAGCGTGTGACCATTTTAATGAGAAAATTTTTCACAGGCTGATAATTTCTTAAACGTGTTAATAAAATGGTGTTATGTATAAAAATGATAGCAAAGCAACAAAAAGTCTTTCTTACCAAGAAATCAAGCTTTTCATTTAGACTATGGTACTTATCCAGTTTGGCTCCCAATAAGAGTAGTACATCTCTGACATTTTTTACTTCATTTGAATCCAAGTCTGTAACCTAAAAGTAAATATATTGGTGGTCACTTCTAATACTTTCACACTCCTTAGAACATTTGACAATAAATACTTTATTAGTTAAACAGTCAAAGAGATAGTCAGTGGCTAGAATAA
Source organism: Hipposideros armiger (assembly GCF_001890085.2). Taxonomy (NCBI): domain Eukaryota; kingdom Metazoa; phylum Chordata; class Mammalia; order Chiroptera; family Hipposideridae; genus Hipposideros; species Hipposideros armiger. Next base: position 557,650 of record NW_017731824.1, read on the forward strand.
CAGAATTATAGAACTTAGAGCTAAAATGATTTAAACAAATTTACCAAAAGAATATAAATTTTTGAAATTGTATTTTTGTAAGTTAAAGACAGTACATAGTAGATGTTAAACTCACCTCAATAACCTGATCTTGAAATGCTTTTTCATTAGCAATTAACTCTTTAAACATTGTGATTCTGCCTTTATGTTTCAGTAGCTAAGAAGAAAGCATTCTATATTTCAGAGCAGGAGAGGAAATTAAACTATACCCTATAACATTTATAATAAAATAATTAAGCCATGCACAGTCCAGTAGCTGCTCTCCAAAGATCCACTGTTTTTACAGCTCGTCCAGAAAAAATTCACACAGCAGGTCTGAGGGTGCTCTCCTTAGACAGGCCTGCCAGCCAGGCTACCCCATGACTGGCATCTGGGAACTTGGATTGTGGGAAGGTTCCCATCATTCCCTGATAGGAATGGCTCCGTGTGCCTAACCTATTTGTATAAAGAATGCGGTTTATGCTGAACACCTCTTTCTATCTGGAGGGTCTGGAATTTTTGGCATGTGTTGCCTATGTGAACAGCCCTCAGTAAAAACCCTGAGCACTGGGTCTCAAATGGGCTTCCCTGATAGACAGCATTCCACACGTGTTGCCACAACTCACTTCTGTGGAAATACAGAGCATCCTGTGTGACTCCGCTGGGAGAGGACTATAGAAAGCCTGAGTCTGTTTCCTCCGGACTTTGCCCCATGCACCTCTTCCCTTTGCTGATTTTGCTGTGTGTCCTATCACTGTAATAATGCATCATAGCTGTGAGTACACTGTATGCTGAGTCCCTCGAGTCCTAGCGAATCACTGAACCTGAGGGTGGGCTGGGGATCTCCAGGGAGCTTATCCTAATCTAATATTCTATTGTTTTTACAGTCAGGCTATTAAAATTCTTCTTTAAAGAAAAAAAAAACTAGCCAACTTTTTCTAGATGCAATTTATAATCATTTCTTATTTGTTCATTGTTCCTTCATCATACTCCAAATATCAGTAAGGTAAAGTGTGCTGACAGAATATTTTTTATTATGAACAATTTCAAATATTAAAAAAAAGAGAACAAACTTTAACAAATCCTATGTAACTATCATCCAGCTTCAACTATTAACAGCTAATGGCCAATCTTGTATCATTTATATCCCCAACCACTTCCTTCTACCTCCATCTGCCTTCACCACATCAAATCAGAGGTCATATAATTTTATCTGCCAATATTTTAGTAATTGCACAGAAATTTACCAGAAGAACATAAATGTCTGAAATTGTACTTTGGTAACATCCTGCTCCAATCCTCGATTGGGCTTATGTTTGAAGGCTGGTTTAAGAAGTGGAGGCCAGTAATTTCTGTGTATGTTTGTTTATTTCTTGATCCTTTTCTCTACAGGTTAGTTAGGAGACAAAGAGATTTCCCAGAAACCTGCAACAAATTTTCTATCCACTTCAGGTCAGAGAAGTAATTTCCTGATAGTACAGGACCAAATTTGTTATAATGATCCAAGATCCCAGATTTGAATATATTTCCATCCCTTTAGCCAGATAAATTTGTCACTTCTATATTCTCAGATTAAAAACTGAACAAGTTAACATACTGTTATCATCTTCCCTATTTAACTTACTCTCTTATTTTTATCGCTCAATCTCTGTAGCACTACACCAAGAAAAAAATAATTGAAGAAATTTCAGGAGCCTTGTCCTTTACCCTTGTGTCCTATATATCTATTATTCCAAGTGATAAAGTTTAAAATCACTATAGAAATGTCAAAATACACTATTCTTCAGGAATCAGGAATAACATGCAAAAGTGAAAAAATAATCATACCAATTCTTTGGTAGTTGAACGAAACTTTCTTATACAGACTTACATTATAAAATAAGTCAAATGTTGAACAATATATCTCCTTAGTGAGGGCTATAGTAAAGCTAATCTGGTCCACAAAAACAATTCTTTTAAAAAAATCCAAATTTTAGGAGTTTCCTTATACTTCCATATTACCTTTGACTACTTTTTTCACTAAAATTGATACAATTTTTAGAATGCAGAATACATATAGTACCTCTTCATCTAAATTTTTCCTTTTACGATAGAAGCTCTTCAACTTTTGAAGCATTGCATCACTCACTTTCTCACTCTCTTTGAAATGTTCAGCATCAGGATTGTTGGTACCCTAAGGATAACAGTTTGAGAAGCTGGATTAAAATTTTTTCAGTACAGCTAAAAGGAGAAAGGACAAAACACAAATGAAACAAATCTGCCTCTCAAAAGAAGTTACCAAACCAAAGGAGGTAAAATAATATCGAACCCAATTCTTCAATTATTCATTACAAGACATCCACTAAAGGGTTAGTGTGGAAAGAATTCACATAGATTTTTTTTAAAAGATTTTATTGGGGAATTGGGGAAGGGGAACAGCCAAGTTGTTGTCCTTCAATCTTAGTTGTGGGGGCTGCAGCTAGCTCAGCTCCAAGTCCAGTTGCCATCTGGCCACCCGTCAGCAGTTCGCGCAGCTCAGCTCAAAGTGCCGTGTTCAATCTTAGTTGTGGGAGTCGAACTGGCAACCTTATTGTTAGGAACATGTGCTCTCACCAGCTGAGCCCTGTTGGCAGCTCGGTGGCAGCTCAGTTTGGGCGCAGCTCACTGGCCCATGTGGGCATCGAACCGGTGACCCTGTTTCTCAGACCTCGCGCTCTTAACCAACTGAGCCACTCAGCCAGCCCCGCATATAGATTTAACTTGTATGTAATTGTTATTGGGACAGATTAGTGTAATCACTGGGAGGTTAATACACATCTCTAATAACCATACACGCTCACGGATTCATACGCGCATCCCCTCTTAGCCTAGTGGTTGAAGAATTTAAATTTTAGACAACATGTTGTACTGACACTAAAACAATCAGACATCCTTAACAATACTGACACTCTAGGTATTTTCAGGCTACCCAGAATGAAGGTAGTTGTACCAATATAATCGAAGGGTCACAAGTGCATGCATTGGAGTCAGACTGCTTGGGTTTGTATCTAAGTTCTGCCATTTAACCATAAGTGAGACTTTGGACAAGAAACTCAACTATTCTAAGCCTTGGTTTGTTTTTTCATGTTAAAAAAGGCTGCTTAAAACATAACAAGAATATCCTGTAAAACAAACAAACAAAAAGAGAATTAAGTGTGGAAAAACTAAGGGGGACAGAAAAACGGAAATTCTACGCTACACCATTTCTTCAAACTACATCATGATCAGACTAAGCTACATAGGGGCAAGGAAGCTTTTCCTTCTTACCATTGTGTCCTTGGCACTCAGTACATAGGTGCTCAATATATTTATTAAATAAACTTGTACACTAAGGTAAAAAAAAAAACAAAAGGAACCAGTGCCTTGACCCCAAAGCCACTGACTCAACACCTCTTTATCCTGCCATCTATTGGGTTGTCGGAAAATTCATGACATATTTTGTCTGTGTTTTTCAAAGGTCATTTATTTATATAAAGCACAAAGCTCAATCAATGATATATTGCCCATTTTGTTCGATAACCTTTTGCCATTTTTCAGTGAGCTTCATAATTTCTCATTCATAGAAGGACCTGTCTTTATTTGCGAAAAACTGAACAAGGTGCTGATTTACAGCCTCATCTGAATTGAACGTTATACCACACAAGGAGTTTTGAAGAGAGAGAAATAAATGGAAGTCTGACAGTGCAAAATCAGGTGAGTATGGTGGATGTGGCAACACATCCCACCCAAGCTCCAATAATTTTTGATGGGTAATCAAACTTGTGTGGTCTCGCGTTGTCGTGATGGAACAAAACTCCTTTATGATTAACCAGCTCTGGATGTTTCTGGATGATGGATTAATTCAAACTGTCCAGTTGCCAACAGTACACATTGGAATTGATTGTTTGGTTCCTTGGTAGGAGCTCCAAAAACACAACACCTTTAAAATCCCACCACACTGAGAGCATAAGCTTCCTCTGATGAATGTTTACTTTCGATGTCGTTTGAGACTTATCATCACGTCGGGACCAAGACAGTTTGCACACCACATTGTTGTAAACAGTCCACTTCTCATTACCAGTTATCAGTCGCTTCAAAAAAGGATCGTTTTCCTCACGTTTAATAAGCATATTGCAGATGTTTATACGCACTGTCAAATGAACTTTGAGTTCATGCGGAACCCAAATATCGAGCTTGCTTACATATCTCAGCTTCTTCAGGTGGTCATGAACGCTTGAATGATGGATGTTCAATGTTTCTGCAATCTCTCGTGTCGTGTAATGTGGGTTTGACTCGATCAATGCCTTTATTTTGTCATCATCAACCTCAGTAGGCCTCCCTGACCGAGGAGCATCGTTGAGATCAAAATCACCAGCACGGAATCTCATGAACCATCATTGGCACTGACGTTCTTGTAGAGCATTGTCACCATAAACTTTATGCAACTTTTCACAAGCTTGATGCGTGTTCTTCCCTTTATGGAAGTAAAACAGTAAAACATGGCAAAAATGCACAGTTTGGTCTGTCATCTTCAACTTGTTATAAAATCTCCAAAACTCAACCAAATCGCTCAATTTCTTTTGAGAATGAAGCTAGAACTGTCAGCTGTCAAATGACATAGCAATAACATAGATGTGAATGACTCTAGTACTTCCAAAAATGAACTCGTGCCATCTGTTGCAAACATGCATCATGACTTTTCCGACGACCCAATATAACCCTTTTCTCCCTTGCTTTCTTTACTTCTCATGTCAGTTATACTTTTCATTCTTTCCACCCCACTCTCTCAAGGGGCCATACAATTAAATAAAATTATGTCTCCGTTATGTGCTCTATTTATACAATAAAGATTTTAAACTTAATTCTTAAACAAACAAAAAAAAATCAAAGGTTGATAATACAAATGGTATAAGAAATAATCCATGAAAAGCAAGAAGAGTAAACTTAAGTGGCTCCAAGAACAGGTTGGGAAGTTAGCAAATAGTTGTTGAGTGACTGTTAGGGGCTCAACCTGTGTTAGGTACAGCGTATACAAAAGACCAAGTCTGTCATCTTGAAGGCTTACATTTTACTGCTGTGGGAGACACACAATAAGCAAACATAATATTTGTTTGGCATGGGATAAGATCTACTAAGAAGATCTATGTACCCCATCAGGGAGAGGCCTGGTAGAAAAGCAGCAATGAGCAAATAAGATTGAGAACAGCAGCCTCCAGCGAGATGGGAGAAAACTAAGCAAATTTGGTGAGTAAGCAAATGTTTGAGGGGCAAGGTTGGGCGAAAAGGTTTGCAGCAGAGTCTGTGCCACATTCAAATTCCAATACTTAAAAACAAAACTTTAAGCGGATATAGTCTGTGGGCCACCACTTTGTGATCTCTGCATAAAACACTTAGCTCAGTTTTTAGTATTCAATAATGCTAGTTTTCAACAAATTTTGGCTAAAACAAAGTAGAAATAAGGTTTGTGTTCCTTCAGGAACATCTCAAACCCATACCCCCAAACTTTGGCTCAGATGAATACTCTTAAGAGCAAAGAAATGTACAATAATAGAAGGACAATGAAAGAGAGAGCTAGTTAATTTGAGAAACTATCAACTGTCCCATTCTTTAATATGTTCTCTCATTAAATGTAGTGCTTATAACTCCCAGAGCAACAGCAAGTATTATTTTCCCTATTTAAGATGAGGAAACTAAGGCTGATAAAGGTAAAGGTACATGGCCAAGTCACACAACCGGGAAGTGGCAAAGCCAGGATTTGAACTCACATGACACTAAATTTATTTTTTATTCTACTAATGTACACAACTCCACACTGAGCTCCCCTGCCCAAAGGGTGTATCTTAGGTTGGGTAAGCAGCTCATTAATGTCAACAATCACTAATCAGCAGGAGCAGACTGAACCAGAATACAAGTGCTCTGAGAGAGATTTCCTGAAACTTGGGTTTCAGGAAATGAAGGGTTTCTTTATTTTTTATCTTATTATGTTCCCTTACTGTATACTTGTGGAAATTATGTCTTGAAGAAAGATAAATAGAAAGAAGCAATAGAAGGAAGGAAAGGCTGACTGGTTTGACTGGTTGGTTCTTTAAGGGTTTCTATTTTTTGTCTTCCTTTTTTTTCTTCTACAGCTTAATTCTGTCACTTTACATTGCCTCTTTTGGTTTAATCCAACCTCAGTCTTCTTCCCCCCCCAATAAAAAATATGATTTAAAAAATTTTTTATTACCTGGCACGTGAGAAGTCCTACCCTCAGAGCCAGCAGATTGTGGATGTTGGAGGCCAGCTGAGAATTTCTTTTCACATTCGGGGGAGTCAGGCTCTCTTCTTCACAAGGTGAGCAATTCAGGAACAAGTTAGAATGTATCATCTTTGCATCCTATGTGTATACAATTCAGATTTGTCACAATAAAGACAAAGAATCTGGATTACTTTTTAAGTCAAATGCTGGATAAAATACCATTCTTAAAAATGCTGAACAGTGATTTGCAAACTTTTTGATTCCCAGGACCCCTTCATAACTCTTAAAAATTATTGAGGATCTCAACAACCTTTGTTTATGTAGGTTATATCTATCAATGTCTATTGTATTAAAAATTACAACTGAGAACATTTAAAAATATTTGTTTACTAATTCATTTAAATAACAATAAATCTATTATGTGTCAATATAAATAACAATTTAATTGAAAAATTACCACATTTCCCAAACAAAAAAATTAATAAAAAGAGTGGCACTGTTTACATTTTTTGCAAATATTTTTTGCTGGCTCAATAGAAGGTAGCTGGATTCTCATATTTGCTTCACACATTGTATTAGCCATAAAAACAATTACACCATCACATGTCATATAGTTTCTGGAAAACTCCACTGTATACTTGTGAAAGAATGAGAGTGAAAAATACAATAACGTCCTCATATTACTATGAAAATACTTTTGACCTCACAGATACTCCCAGACAACACTTTAAAAAAATGGGCCTATAGGTAATGAAAAGCAAAACCACAAGCAGGGGAAGAATGATTTGGGGATATTAAAGAAATTGATCAGTCAAGATAGAACAAAGAACTTTACTGTTTGTTTTAAAGAAAGCTCAAGAAAAATATTACACACTGTCATAAACTTCTGTACAGCTACACTAATTCATTCAGAGTTTACCAACTCAAAATTTGTCATGATTTGGTTAGCAGCTCAATTTGCTTAGGTTAGTGGTTCTCAAAGTGTAATCCCTGGACCAGCAGCATCAGTGAGACCAAAGAGCTTGTCAGAAATGTCCATTCTCAGGCCCCACCGCACACCTACGGAATCAGAAACTCTGGGGTGGGCCCCAACAATCTGCATTTTCATAGCTGAATGAATGCTAAGGTTTGAGAACCACTGGCTTAGATAACCCTTCCTTCACTCTGGGGTAAAAGATCACAGAGAAAAAATTTTAAACATAGAGAATACTATTTTCCTAAGAATCATTAAAAAAATAGAATTATTTACTTGCCAACAATACTTACATGTATCAATTACAGATTCATGAAAAAGTCCACTAAGGACATTTTCAAGGCAACGTGTCAGCTCAGTTCAAATTAACATGACAAATATAACCGTAAATTTATACAGTTTTCTAGCTCAGATTAGCCTTCTTTCTAAATAGAGTTAATAAGATTGTACCATAAGTATTTTAAGGCAGACGTATAGCTGAAATAGATGTGTCCTGGCTAGTGAAAATTATCACTTCCAGGTTGTTTGCCAAAAAAGCCATCTGAACTACAGAGAATACCAAATTCCAGCCTTTCCAAAAATATTGATATGAGGCTCTCATGCTGTTTTTAACCTGTGTTAACTAGACTTACTGTGGTGATCATTTTGCAATGTATACAAATATCGAATCATTATGTTGTACACCTGAAACTAATATAATGTTTTATATCAATTTTATCTCAATGTCTGTAATTTTACAAATTATTATGTGATATGTTTGTTTTACCTTGTAAACCAAATATGCAATTTTATTGTTCACTTTTATCATTGAATAGGCAGACGTGATGTGAAAAGATTGAGATCTCCACTTAGAAAAATCCTTTCTCAAAGGATGCTTCAGATGATTGGTCAGGGGTACCCACAAAATTCCCCTGCTAATTTTCACCTCTACTAAAATAATCACAAGGGGCCAGAAATGGCTGTTCTTCAATGTAAGTACCCAAGATCCAAAGAATCTTCTCCACACCTATGGTGCATTTTTCATTTTATCTTTCTTTTTTGGTTTCTAATTCTTTCTGCAAACAAATTTGTATAAGCGCTATGCCTAAATATGCACCACTGGCCTGTTAGAAGCTCCTGAAATTCTGCATTAGAGACTGAATTTGTAACAATACCTTTGTGACAGCTGACTCCATTACTTCCTCTAAGTGCTCCTTTAACTGAGCTATCTCAAATTTAGGGACATAATTTTGCTCCTCACTCCTTGCAACCTGCTGCTGAAGTTTTGCATTTTCATTCTTTACTTCGTTGATCTGCTGCTGAAGTTTTGTATTTTTAGCTCTTTCACTTTCAGATATGAATTGCAAATTTTCAACTTGCGCTACCAATTGCTCAAGTCTAGATTTCAGTTTCTGTCTTTCCTCCATGTTTTCATTTTCACGTTTCTGAAATTCTTCCTGTAAAGACCGGAACTCTTGTTCTTGGGCTTGTTTTTCCCTTTTCAACAAGTTCAAAGCAGAAGTGTTGGCTTTTTCCAGTTCTCTTTGGAGTTGCTGCAGCTTCTCTACCTCTTCTTCTTTCTTGCTCAAGGCTTTGCCCATCTCTATGCACTGACTGACAGCTGTATTTTTTTCTTGCATTTCAGTTATGAACCCTTCCTGTAAACAAACATAATTGCTCTTGATCCTCTTAAGCTCTACTTGTAAAGTCTCCTTTTCATTCCTAGATTTCTGAAGATGTTTTTGGGTGTTAGTTAAAGTGTCATGCAAATTCTGCAGTGTCTTGTCAGCATCACTCTTCTCTAGAATTACTCTGTATTTGTCTTCAATTAATGATTCGGCAGTCTCCTTTAGCTTATTTAGGATGTCAATGAACACTTGCGGTCTGGTAGGCTTCATCTGTAGTTCTTCAACCTTCTTCTTTAAATACATGTTACTGCACTGCAGGTTTTGGATCAGAGTTTGCTGCATTTTGTTAGCACGTTTTAATTTCCATAAGACTTCATTTAAAGCCATATTCTCTTCCGGAGGTTGTAAGCTTTCCAAGCTTTGCTCTGTGTCAGGTGTCTTGCAGTCCTCCTGAGATGCTCTACCACTCGAAGGAATGTCTTCAGAAAAACAAGCTGAGGCAATGCCTGAACTCTCCACGCCCTCTACTGTGACTTCCATTTGATGACTGCTTGACATCTCCACAGAATTCTGTATTCCTTTTGAAGAAACTGTAATCTGTAAATTATAGTAAATAAGTATGAAAGAGTAGAATTATCCTGAACTTTGAAGTCAGAGCTGGCCAGATCCCTAGTTTGGGCTATAAAGTAACAACTATAATATCTATTTCCAATAATAATACCCACTTAACAAAAATACAAATACTTAAGTATTAATTGCTAAATGTATGTACAGCACCTTACAGCAGCACAGCAGAGCACAAACAACAGGCATATGATAAAAATATGTATTGTATCACATTTACTTTTAGAAAAGAAAAATTAAACTTTGATACTCTCACCATTTTCTATGATGCAAGCTTTTATGAACATATGTAAGACACTTCATCTGACTTCACATGAATTAAAACAAATTTATCAATTACCCTACAGCACGTGAGGCCTCTTCTGAATAATGATTTTTTTCCTATTCCTTCATTAAACCATCACCTCCCTGTGCTATGACTCCTGTGAATGTTAGAATGCCAGATGAACATGTCTTGTGGTTGAGATTGATTTGCTGCCCACAATACAGGTTTGGAGAGATATAAAAAAAAACAGTAAGTTGTAAGAAAAAAACACTGAAATAAACATGACATAAGAACCCAGTAAAAGATATCTGTGCAGGTGGTTGCATAACTTTCTAGAATTTAGATATTAGACCTCTGTATTTTAAAGTTTCTTCATACTTCTGGGGTAAAGACAACTATCCTTACTGAGGCCTATAAGGTCCTTATATCTGACCTTGACATCTGACCCCTGCTATCTCTTCATCCTCATCTACTACATCCTTCTTGCTCCCTCCAACCCAGCAACACTGGGCTTTGTTCAGGTGGGTGCCACAGGATTTTTGCACGTTACTTCTACATGGAATCTCTCCCATCCCGTTACCGAATTAACTCCTGTTATCTCTCAGAGCTTGGTTCAAGTCCCACTACATCAGGGAGCCTTCTCCAGGACAGTAAGACTCCCGTCTTACCTTTACTTCCAGCACTATCGTAACTGCAAGTTTATATGTAATTTTATATAACTTTATATACACTTTATGTGACTTTTATTCATAGCACTTACCACAGTTGAAAATTTACATTTATTTGTGTGATTATTTGTTTAATGTCTCTCTTTTCTAAGTGGATGCTATTTTCATGACAACAAAACCCACATCTTTTTGTTGTTTTTTTAACCATTACATAACCAACACATAACGCAGGGCCTAGCAAAAAGAAACAATCTTGGGAAATCCTACTTCAACAGATTTTTTAAATGTTATTTTCCAGAAATCAACAGGGAAATAAAGTTCTTTTAAATGCTGCTTCCAAATAAACAAACAAACAAACAAAATACTGGTCATACTTGCAAATGAAACAATAGTCATAGCTTTTCTCATCAAACTTATAATGAAAAGGTATTATTTATGCTTTTTAAAAATTATATCTATTTGCCCACTCCAATTCTTAAAATTGTTATGTTTTTGTTTACAGCACATAGAATTGATACCATTGGCATCAGTGTAATTAGGATACACTTTAATGTGTAATTACACATTCAGTGTAATTAGGATATTACATGCATGCCTAGAATCAATAAATCAAAAGACAAATTAACATTTTCAATTTGCTAAAAAAATTTTTTGCTTGTCAATAGAAATCCCACATGATAGAAAAATCTTAAACTTTCCTTGTCAAATAACTTAATACCTTGTATTTCATTCTCTTCATAAACTTTTTCTCAATGTAAATTCTGAGTTCCAACCAATTTGATTCACCAAATGTAAAAGCACATCATATATAGTCAAGGCACCATGCAGGTGGTAGGGTACATAAAAGCAGTAAGACAGAGCCCTGATCCTCAAAGAAATTATCATTTGGTAGAGCCAATTTCCAAGTATGGACTTGATTTTTTAAAGAAAAATTTGTTTCTAAATTGTTCATGATCTGGGAAGTTATTTTCCCCAGAGAAGCAATGTCCATTGTACTGACTAGATAATTTATCACTACTTGGGAAAGTCTTAAATTATATACTTTAAAAAAAACACAACCTTCAATACTCTACAGGTTGTACTGACCATCAAAAATCTTACCTCCTTTGTTTCATAATTAGCTCTCAGATCGAGCATGTTAAAATTTTTGTCTTCATAAAATGGTTTTTCAACATCATTGTGTACACATTCCTTACACAGGCAGCTATGAGGTTCACTAGAGTTGAGGACAGATTCCTTGGCAGTATTTTTAGCCAGTGACATTTCTGTGAATTACAGTGTGTCTCCACTGCAGCAGATTAGAGGCGGGCTTCTAGGAGGCTGCCTGACACATTCATAAGCAAGTCAGTCTTTGTTTGTGGAAGTGCTATTTCTCTCTGGATTTTCTTCCTTAAATGAATCTTCCTTTATATTGTTGTCTTTTGCATAATTATACACATGACTTTGCAATTCTGTCTTTTCTGTGTAAGGTAAGCCACCTGTCAGATTTTGAAATGTTATCATTTCATCATTAAATGCTTCTGTCCCATGAAATTTGAGAATGGGTTCAAATTGTCTGAAGGAAGAAATGCTGGTGTCAACTGGCTGAGTTAGCACATCCTGTGAGTAATTTCCATTGTTGGCATCTCATTAGAAAGAGAAAGATGGAAATAAGAATTAGCTGACCATAGATTTATATTAAGTTGTATTAACATTTATGAAATAAAATTTTTAAGCCTTTTAAAAATTATATACAAGTATATATTTCAACCTTTTGCATTGAGTAGATTTTGGCATGGCTTTGTGCTAGCAAACAAAACAAAATAACTTTTAATGTGGGGGAAAGAAGTTCTCAAATGACTGCTACAAAAGCATGTTATATATCATTCTGGTCAAGTACCATCACAACAAAGTCCAAGATATCTTCAAAATTCCTTTGGTGTACTGTAATTTTAAAATGTTTCAAAAGAATACAAAAGCACAGTGAATGGTATAATAGCAAATACACATAAAGTTGTTTGATCTCACAACAATTCCATAAGGTTGGTACTGTTATTATCTTTGTTTTACAGATAAGGAAATGAGACATGAGGTGTTAAATCACTTCCTAACGTCACAGAGCTGGTAAGATTCTAGAATACTACTTCTAAATGGTATGCTATATATAGTTTCTCAATATGTAAATTACCAGATTTAATACATTGTTTAAAATCAGAAGCAAATAAAGCAAAATAGAAATAGTGCTGCAAAATTAATGACCTCTCCCGTCAATCTAAATTCCTCCTTTCTCCCTCCCCAGAGATAACCACTATTACTGAAGCTGGTATGTATTTATTCTTCCCATTCATATTTTTCTACTTTTACTACTCATTTATGTACTCAAAATAATAGATATCGAGTTCCTAGACTTTCTCGTTCTGTGACTCCTTAATGGCTCAGTAATTTTTTCACAGAACCCCTAGATCAGAAGAAGTACCTAACAGTTCCAATTATTAAATAGTTAAGCTCCAACAACAAATTAACTGGTATTTGTCCTACCCACTTAATAACTGTTTCAAAATACACATAAACTGAAAGAAAAATATCACATCTTATTTCATTCTTAACTAAACTTACTACTTGAATGTACTGTTGGGCACTGCATGTCTCAAACCTTGGAGTCAGATTCAGCAAGACCAACCCTCACTTCCTGTTTCACCTTGGTTTTCAAGCAAAACTTGCTTTTTATCACAGCATCCTTCCAACCCCCTGCTTTGCAAATAAGATGTTATAGAAAGGATTGTAGTATGATTTTATATTGAAATAGTGAACTATCTCAAGCTAGTAGTTTGTGGGGTTCCAACAGATGTCCAGTACCATTGTTTTCTTCAAATTCCAAAATATCCTGCAGTACCCTGGGCAAATTGTGGATACACAGTATTGTTTTTTTGTTTTAAAATTTTATGTAAATAGCATCATTATGTATGTATGTGTGTGTGTGTATATATATATATATATATATATACACACATTTTATATATATCTCTCTCTATATATATACACATATATATATGTATATATCTGTATATTTATGTATGTATATATACCGGGATGCCAAAAAAATGTATACACATGACTTGTATTCATCTTTTGTTATCAGTATAGATTACAATTTTAATACAGTTTTTCCTTTCTTAAAATGTGTATACTTTTTGGCACCCTCTGTGTGTGTGTGTGTCTGTGTGTGTGTGTGTGTGTGTGTGTGTGTAATTTTACCTCCTTATTTGTTTAATCTATACACACAACATATATGAAAAGTTGGGCTAGACTCAGAGGAAGGAGAAATATCAATAACTTCAGATATGCAGAGACACCATCTCATTAGCAGAATGTAGCAATGATTTGAAATGACTTCTGATGAAAGTGAAAGTGCCAAAGAACTGCATTTGAACGTTGAGAAGACAAAAATCATGACTACAGATGAAATACGCAACTTTAGCCTTGACAATGAAGATGTCAGAATTGTTAAAGATTTTGCTTAGCTTGGTTCCGTCATCAGTTCAAATGGAGACTAAAGCCAAGAAATCAAAAGAAAGTTGAGTCTCATAGGGCAGCAATGGCATTGGGAAAGATCACAAGATCTTTCCAAGAGCAAAGATAGGTCATTAGATCATCCACACCCTCGTCATTCCCAATTTCTATGTACGAATGCAAAAGCTGGACATTAAAGAAGGCTGACAAGAAAAAAAAATTCATTCATTCAATATATGGTGTTGGAAGAGAGTTCTATGTGGACCTTGAACTGCCAGGAAGATGAACAAGTGGGCCCTAGAGCAAATTAGACCTGAAACATCACTGGAGGCAAAAATGATAAAACTGAAGCTGTCCCATTTGAAGTCAATCATGAGAAGGCAGGGTTCTTTGGAAAAGGCAAGAGTGCTGGGGAAAACAGAAGGCAGCAGGAAAAGAGGGAGAGCAAATACAAGACTGACTCCATAAAAGAAACCACAGGCATGAGCTGAGCAGGGCTGTGAAGACAGGACATTATGGGCATCACTCATTCATAGGATCACCAGGACTTGGAGCTGACTCAATGGCACATAATAACAATACATGTATCCATATAAAACAGTCTTTATTTCACTTAAAATTTTGCTTCTCATACTTAGGCATGTAAATACGTGCAGATCTAGTTCATTCTACTGAAGAATTACTTTATTATTATTTTTTGTTGGACATTTGTTTCTAATTTTGCTATTAAAAAGAACACTATAGTGAACATCCTTATACACATTTCCTTCAACACTAATATAAGAATGTTTAGCCCGCAGACCCATGACCCACTGACCCACAACCAACAAATCTACCAGGCTCTCGTGTGCGCCATGTCTGATTCCTCCAGCAGCACCGCTATGAAGAACAGCTCTGGCTGCTTCTCAGGCAGCTGCAGATTTGAAACAATTCTGTCTGCAGAACCTCAACATGACCCCCTGCCGACTGGAGTATCTTCAAGTACAAATCTTTTCAGACCCCAGAAAGTCTGTTCCTTTTTGTGGTGAAACTAATCTTTGGAGGTTTTCTAAACCACGTTTCATGAACCAGTGAATATTCTAAGGAGAGCTAAATCTGATGCCTGTACAAAAAGATTATCCCTATAACACATGCCATACTATAATCGAACTTCTGCTTTTGTCAGTCCTTAACATCAATCTCTCTGAATTTTCATGAATTTCTATTTCATAAGGGAATTATTTTATATACACTGGCAACAGCATACAATAAAATACTTAGTATAAGCTTTTTTTAAAGAGAATTTTTATCTAGGCTCTGGGTATATACCTAAAAGTGTAATTGCTGGATTATAGAAAATATACATCTTCAACTTTACTAGATATCGCAAAAGTACTCTCCAAAGTGACTATACCAATTTATACTTCTACCAGAAGCATAAGAGTTCTTTGCTCTACATCCCTCCAACACATCAAACAGGTATGTATGAAATGGCATTTTGTGGTCTTTTTAATGTACATCCTTTTAGGTATTTAATGGTCTTGGAGGCTTCCTTTTCTTTGATCTGCCTCTTAGATACTGTTACGGATTGAACTGTGTCTCCTCAAAATTCACATGTTGAAGACTTAACCCCCAGTACCTTGGAATGTTACTCTAGTTGGAGCTAGGGCCTTAAAGGGGGCAATTAAGGTTAGATGAGGTCATAAGGGTCAGCTCCAAATACAATATAACTGGTATCCTTACAGGAAGAAGAGACACCAGGGAGGCACAGAGAAAAGGCCATGTGAGGTCACAAGATGGCAGCCATGTGAGAGGCCTCAGGAGAAACCAACTCTGAGGGCACCTTGATCATGGACTTCCAGACTCAAAAACTGTGAGAATATAAATTTGAATTGTTGAAGCCATCCAGAGTATGGTATTTCTTTATGACAGCTCTAGCAAACTAATACATATATGTTGCCTGTTTTCCTATTGAGTTATATGTGTCTTTTTCTTATTGTAGTTCTTTATTTTGGATACTAATCCTTTTTCAATTGCACACATGACATATATCTTAGCTTGTGGCTTGTTTTTTTACTTTGTTGATTATAATTTGATCACAGAAGTTTTTTTCAATTTTATTTTAATATAGTCAAATGTGTTCATTATGGTTGTATTTCTTGTTACTCCAAGCCTCATTTTTTCATCTTTAAAATGGAGATAAAACAACCCTTGTTTACAAAGAAAAAAAAGCTCTATTTCATGGGATTATTTGTGGATTAAATGTAATAATGTATATAAAATGCTTAGCACAGCACTTGGCTATTATTATTACCATGATCACAAGATACAAAAACATCTTAGTTTCTCTGTCTGTATATTGCCAACAAAGAGATAGATACTCAACACCTAACAAATCACCTAGTGTGCTATACATTTCTTTGGAAAGTGTAAGTTTAGACTCATTTTCCCTTTTTGCATTCTTTATTTCATTCTGTATTAATGATCAAATGGGCATTAATATTAATATTTCAAACAAACATTATAAGCCTCTTCTAAAGGTGTATGTACATTTCTATGTAATTTTTGTTAGAATTTTTTTTTGCATGGGTAGAATGTACTTCCTACTATCTTTGCCTGCTGTATATTTTACTTTCCTTTTAGTAAGATCTAATAAAGCCACGATATTAAGTGAGAATTAAACAAGTATCTTGCTATTTTAATATTTTGGGTTTTTGGTAAGTCAAATTATGTTCCTATAAACATAGGAGTATATGATAACCTATAATATATATCTCTTACTGATAAGTCTTTGATGTTTGTTAAATATGCTCTATACAACATTAGGGTAGTTGTTATTCATCTTTTAACATTGAAGATACATGAAACAGGATTCTAGTAATGAGGTGAAATCTGATTCTCATAAATATAAATCTATAAAAATTCATGTAGGGTTTATTCTCAAAGTTACCTTCATGTTATTTAAGATGAAAGGGCTTATTAAGTAAATTAATAGTATAAATAAGAAAAATACTTTAAATGTTTAAGGAACACACTGGTTTAATCATGAGTAGTATATCAAATATGTGGACCTAAATGATGCTCTAAAAAAGTTCTTATCTTTTGTTAAAGTCAGCTGGCTACAAACCTCTATTCAATATGCTTTTTTATAGCATTGTTCCATTTATTGAATGTATCTGAAGTACAGTAAGAACTGAGTTATATTTTATAATATGTCTTTTAGACTTGTTGCTAATTCGGACCATTCCTCCTCCTAATTAGATTTTTAAAGTATCAAGAATAATAATATACTTGAAAAATAAAATAGCACCATTCACATGTATTGATGTTTAAACAGACTTCTTGGGATTCCATTACTCATCGAATTTCAGAGATCACTTCTAATTCTAGTCTTCTATAACATTACTACGTTTAAATGAAATATGTCTTTTGTTCCTCTGGTCTATAAATTTTTTATAAAGAAGGGTCAGTGCAATCCAAGAGGGAGGACCTCTTTACATAAATAATTTAAGATATTTCATTCAGTACATAGTATCTTGGGCCCTGATTAACATCGTAATACTAGGACCAAAATTTTTTTCAAAATGAAAGTAGTTTTTTATAATTATAAAAAAGAATCTAACGTTGCTTAAAAAAAGAAAGTAAAAACCATTAAAGTCCACTACATAGTGAGAAGCAATGTGACCATTTTTCCATGTCAACAAATACATATCTTTATCACATTTAAGGTTTACATATCCACTGTACATATATACAATAATTTAACTAGGCTCCCAGTGATGAAAATTTAGATTGTTTCCAATGTTTAGTTGTTATGGATTACTCTGCAAATATCTCATTTGTATACTTCCTAGAGGCAAAATTAAAAATAAAATGTGCAGTTAAGCTCTTGATTTCCTAGCATTAAACAGCCATTTAGAAAGGTTATGCCAATTTATGGGCTGAACTATATGAAATTGTCAATATTTGTCTGTTTTTGAACCACAAAAAGGCAATTTTATATGCCAAAACTAATAGATTCTTATTTCCCTACACTCTTGCTTAATAACTGTCAAATATGTAGAATAACATTCATGAAGACCCTGGGACATAAAAATCTATTTTGTGACAAACAGCATTAGGAATTTTCATGAAGACAGGAAGTCATTTACATGACACTGTAAATGTCATTATGAACATATGAATCATTTGCATGCTGACATAGTGGAAGATGCTCTAGACTAGATGTCAGGCTCCTTGGGTTCCTGTCCTGCCTCTGTGACTGAGTTGTTGTGGCCATGTCCCCTGGCTGTACTCATGGGACTTCATGAAGAGGTTAGGAAGGGTCGGTTTAAACATTCTTTGTAAAATTCTATCCTTCTTTGTATACTAATGGAGCTGGGAAAACCAGGCCTGTATTCCCCTCTTCTACGCTTCCATTGGAGATTCTTTCATTGTTCCTCATATTTTTGAAGAAATTTCATATGGAAGACAATGTGAATGCTAAATACATCTGTGTCTCCCAGAACTTTTAAGCACTGTATAACTGAGGCAGGTCTCAAGTAGTGCTGCTGGTTTCCATTTACAAGGGAGAATTTGAGTGAGTTACGTCTTGAGAATGCTGAAATTCATGGCAACTGCTTCTGACATGCTTTCTAATTTTTCATGAGAAGCATCCACTTCAAAATGTACAGTATCTGAAGTAATGACCAAACTTTTTGATAGTCCTTGCTTCTGTTGAATGATGGAAGGTCTCTTTAAAAAAACATAATTTTAATGTCTATTAGTATATTCAAACAGGAAGCTTTCCTCCGCATCCTTCCTCACATTAAGAAAGCAGCAAAATTCACTGTCCTAAATTTTAAAATGTCATTTTAAAGTTATTGGAAAAATAAAAACTTTTAGTCTGAACATACCATGGTAACTTTGTGTGGTAGTATACTAATTCAGACAAAAGCAAATCAATGTGTGGCAACTATCCAATAATTAACCTAAAAGATGTGGGTACCCAGGGGATGAAGGGATCCTAAGTCATTTAATAAAAAAATATTCACAAAATATTACCAGACACCTATTAGGTTCCATCAACCCTGTATTTCTATTTACTTGACAATCACTATTCAAAGATCTCATTATCAAGTCAAACCCAACAATGTAAATCAATTTTCCCTCACTTCCTTATGCCACATTCAGGCACTCAGGCTTCAATCCTTCTACCTCATTATCCATGGGCTATTCAGCAATCCTTCTACCTCATTATCCATGGGCTATTCAGTTACCAAGTCCTATCCACTTCTCTTTTAAAAATGTTTTCATAACTCATGCTTTCTTCCCATCCCTTATGTCAACATACTGGTCCATATTCTTGTGACTCCTCAGGTCTGTCACGGGGATAGGGGTGGAAAGGATGTCCAATCACACTGACTTCAAATTCTTCTGCTTGACTTTTTAGGTCTTCCATAGCCTAAACCCACATTACCTACCCAGCACTCCTGCTCTAGTAAGATCAGGCTCACTTTGCAAATAGGTCGCATGCGCCTTACCATGTCAATAGTCTGCCCTGGCAAGTGCTTCTCTCTCCTAAAACCTTACGACCTACCCATTCATGTATTTTTAAAAAAATTCCTACAAGGTCTTTAGTCTAAATCTCTATCTTACAATGCAGCACCTATTCATTTTACTGTTTTTGTTTTTAACCATTGTTTCAAGGATGTTAATGTTTGTATTTACCAATTATACATACTTCGAGGAGTCCACTTACGGTTTTTCAATACCCCCTACATCAAATGGACCAGTGTTGTCCACAGAGAAAATATTTACTAAATCCTGCATTCCAGTGATTTATTTCTATTAAACCATCTCAATATACAGTCACTACCCATTTGCCTGGATTATTTTATTGAATTATCAAATTAATAATTTGTTGAGCATTTATTTTTTCAAAATTATGTCATCCTTCGATCAAAGTATAAAAATGTCACTGAGCTAAAAAGGCTAGTCAGGATTGGAGAACGGCCCCTTTATTCTTACCTTCTCCGTTTTCCAAACACATAAATGCTGCCTGTGTTGTGGTGAAGGGGATCTGAACACTCCTTGTTTTATTTTCCAAATGCAAAAAACGCAGGGGCCTTATTTCTTCAATTTTTTTTTGTTTGTGAACCCAGAGCTTCCAATTACACCTTTACAATTTTGTGCATATGGCACAATCTGCCAATTAATTTATACATATTTTTAAGTTAGGCTTACTTTTTCTTTCATTCTGTCCTTACTAGATTTGTTAGATTTTTAAAATATTTATTGAAATGTTTCGAGAGATATTCCAGAGACACTCTAAAGCTGTTTTACGATGGGTCTTAAAAGAAGTGTCCCTGGAGTTACTGGCCCAAACGCTAAGGTTTTGTTTTTAAATTCTTTTCAGTTGTATGACAAAATTTAACTTTCTAAAAGCACTTAACTCATTTTCACCTGAAAACAATGCACCGAACTTTTTAAGTCGCAAAAGCGTGCTCACTTCCAGGGTCCATGCAGTTTCGTGGATCCACAGTAAGGATTTCGTGCTCCCTCCCCCCGCACTAGCCTTTGTGGGAGGGAGAATACTTTTCAACCTTTTCCACGGATGGCTTTTAAAAACGCGCAGTTAGGTTGCAAGCGCGCTGGAACGTCCCTATGTGACGTACGCCCGCCCGCGCCAGCCAATCTCGGCGGGGAAGAGCGCGCCGGCCTGGTTCCCAAGCCCCCCGCGGGCGGTCCTGGGGACTTCGAAGTCTCTCTTCCCCTAGTTGGGAAATTATGTGGGTGTGAACTCCCAGGCCAAACAACCTGTGGGCTGGCTGGCGCGTCCCTCTGTGGCAGGAATCACAAAGCGAGGAGTAGAAACTAAAAACTCCAGGTGGAACGGCCGGCACTGGCTCAGCGAGAACACTATCTCAAGTTCCCCTGACATTTTGATGTATCCCTTCCGCGCACCATTCGGCGCAAGCCCCCAGATCTCAGCCCAGCGCAGGGGCGTGATTTCCGGTCGGACATGCTTTCCGGTAGGGCGGGATTTCCGGTCGAGCGTGGGCCCGAATGCCAGGGCTATAGGTCCTAATTTGTAAAGCACGTGGCGTGCACTTTTGGCGTGAGGGTTTCTGAGTGGCTTGCGAGGCAGACTTGTGCGGAGAGGCTGTTAGGTCGGCCGCACGCAGAACTGTCTCTGTGCGGTTCCTGTCCCACCGCAGGGCGGGCGGCCTCCGGTGGCGCTGATCCTGCGCTCTCCGTTATGGACTACCGGCGGCTGCTGATGAGTCGGGTAGTCCCCGGGCAGTTCGACGACGCGGATTCCTCCGACAGGTAGACGGTGGTTGAGTATACCGACTTGGTTGGGATTTTGCTGTCTCCTCCCGCGCTGCTCCCTTCGGGAGTTAACACTTGTTTATGGTTTAGAGGGAGACTGGTAATTCGTCACTCGGGGCCTCTTTTTACAGCGTTTCGCGTGTTTCTCCTTCCCAGCCGTGACTTTCGTCCCAGTTTACGGCAGTTAATGACAGCCACTTATTAAGGGAGTCCAGGGACCCCAGGTTGATTGGTTAGCATCGCTGAGAGGCAGAGTTGGGAATAGCGATTGGGAAACAGGTTTTTGAGCTTTAACTACATTCAGCATTCAAAAAATATGTGAGCACCTAATGTGTGCCAGGTGCTATCCTCGGCGCTAGAGATAGTGATGAGCAAGACAAACTAAACTAAGCCCCTACTGTCATTGAATTTTACCTTCTACTTGGGAGGTTGGGCAGACAATTAAGTACATAGAGGTATTTTAAAAAGAAAAACTAGATGATACATACTTTGCAAATAATTAAAATCGGTTGATAGATTAAATTATGATTTGATCAGGGAGGGGTTAAGTCCATATCTGAACAAGAAAGAGCTAACCTGAGGAAGAGCAGAGAACAGCCATTCAGGAAGAGGGGACAGCAAGTGCAGAGTCCCAACAGCGGGATCCCTCTTGGCTGTAAAAGGAAGACCTAGAGGTAATTGTGCCTAGAGCACAGTAGAGGTACTTGAGAAAATTGGTGTGTAATCATATAGAAGTGAGAAGCGGCCATATCATGTAGAGCCTTACAGATGATGGTAAGGAGCTGAGATATTATTCTAGGTCTTATAGAAAGCCATAGGAGGGATTTTAGCAGGGGAATGAGATCTGATTTCTGACTTAAAGGAATTATTCTGTTATGGAGAGGATGGCTTTGGAGGGCAAGAGTGGAAGCAGTTCAAAAGTAATGAAGTAATTCAAAATTCAGCTCAAAGATGATGAGCGTTAGAGACAGGGCCATAGGGATATGTTTTGGAGGTAGAAGTGACAGTTTCGTGGTAGGCTGGACGGTGGGGTATGAGATAAAAGGAATTAAGGATGACTTTTACTTGAAAGGAAAATGAAACCTAGAATTATTTTGGAATTACAAGAAAACGGTTTTTATGTTTACAGATGAGCATACAAAAGACCTTAGGGAAGAAGTTAAGGGGAATGAAGAAACACAGCTAATATGGCAGCTGCATAGTTAATGGTAATGAGTGTGCACTGGTTTACTATCAAGCACTGGATAGTATAAAGGTAAACGAATAGATTTTTGCCCTCTGCCCCCCACCCTAAGGACTTTGGGCAATTTCTGGAGACATTTTTGTTTGTTACAACTGGGGATGGTAGTGCACTAGTATCATCTGGTAGGTGGAGGCTAGAGATGCTGCTAAACATCCTATGAGGTACCAGACAACCTCCCACACAGAGGTTGAGAAGCCCTGGTACAACTGAAGGTGTAACTTGAACATGCCACTCTAGGTTATTGGCAAATGAAAGATCAATTTATGGATTATGTTTATGAAAGCCTAGTAAATAGCAGGTGCCTAATTTGTTCTCTTCCCACTCATGTCCATGGGGATTTGGAGCCCTGCAAGCCATGGCTAATTAATAAGTCATGATTGATAATCTGAATTTACTTAAACTCACATCTGACTTTTTAAGCTGATAGTCATATTAGCAATTGTTTTATGTGGTTTCTGACCTGTTCTCTACATGAGAGGTCAAAACTGGTAGTACCTCTATTGATAGTACCTCTGTGGAATCTGACCCGCAGACATGTTTTGTTTGGTATGCAGAGTGTTTTGTTAAAATTGAATATGCCAGTTAGCTTGAAGATTTCACATAAAAAGCCAGATTTCTGGCTTCTCTTGAAAAACAAAGAAGATATGGTAATACTGGGTCTGAATTCTCATATGGCAAAAACAGAACCTGTTGTGCTCTCTCTGCTCTGGGCTTGTTCTCTAGGTTTGACAGTCCCCACTTCTGTTTAATTATACCCAGCCTACTTCTATCATTTGTGGTGTTTATATTCACCATTCCTCCCCTTGATGAACAAGGGTCATTTGATTTCTTTGTGTAACAAATCTTGAATATAGCTCCTTTTCTTATAAAGTGGCATTGAGTTCAAGGTAAGACTGCTTTAGACTTATTCCCAAGTTTTGTCAGAAAGTTTTTTCCCCCTCTTAACACAGCTTTGTGAATGGTTTTCCTAGAGTAGGTATGGTGTACTGATCAGAGTCAGTTCATTCAGCAGAGAAGGTAACAGTGTAAATTCTAACTTCATTGAGGCCGAGGTGGATTTAACCTGATGTACCTCTTTAGTAGGACCTGGAAAATAAGCAAACAACTGAAACAGAACTCTGAAAAACAGGAGAACTTGGTGTTAAGATGGAGTTTATTGGGAGATAATGTTGTAAGGGAAACTTAGATTTATTGGTATAGATTTGGCTGTTATGTCATAAATAAATTCATATGTAAGTCCAATTAGAGTATGTATACACATGCTAAAACATTGTTATTTCTAGTGAAAAAATTGACTTGAAGACAATCAAAGAGGAAGATGGTGTTCTATTTGAAGATCTTCAAAATAATGAGAAGATGGGTGAAGGTGAGATAGAAGAGGAAGAGGAGGAGGAAGAGGAAGAGGAAGAAGATGATGATGATTGGGACTGGGATGATAGAGTTGGAAAACTCACCAAGGGTTATATCTCGACTGGAGGGAGTAACCCACAGGTATTTTATAAGTAATTCTGTACATCTTTATGTTGTTTGCTTATGTCTTCTTTTATAAATAGACTTTTTGTAGTTCTGGAATTGAGTAACAAAGATTTTCTCAGGTTATAATAAGTAAATTTTAAAAGTTATTTAGATTGTCGTAAGATAATGAACCTAAAAATCTGCTTGGGAAAGGACACAAACAGGCAGTTTTCTACAAATGGGTAAGAAACATGGAGAAAAAGTTCAACTTCATTAGAAATTAAAGAAATGCAGATTACATATATAGAGATGCCGTTTTTTCACCTCTGAAACTGACATAGACATAAAATATATAACTGATGGTTCACTAAATAGGTACAGTTATTTGGAGGATAAACTGGTATGTGACAAAAGCTTTAAAAGCTTACAAAGTAAACACTTTGACTCAGCAAGTCTTCTAGGCATGTACCAAAACTTAGTTACAAGAATGTTACCCCAGCATTGTTTCTAGTATAGGAATGTTGAAAACAACCTTGACTAAATTTACTGTGGGGTTGGGTCACACAATGGGATATCACTCAGCCATAAAATATGTTACAGTGGAATACTGTATTAATGACATGGAGATATGTTCATAATCTACCACCTTGGACCACGTGCAAAACACAAGTTCAAGCCATGTAGAGCCTGCTTCTCACACTGGAAGTACCAAGTGTTGCAGAGCCATAGGATTAACATGGTGCATCTTACTGGAACATAAAGGTTCTTGAAAGGATAGGGAGGGGGGGAAATCATAAATGTTTCTTTGAAAATTAAAACAGCTATATCGTGAACTAGAATGCATGCGTTTTTAAAATAACCAAAGAAGTTTCACACTTGTCTTATTTTGATAACTACTCCATTGATTCATTGGTAAGACATTGAGCAATTTCAACATAAGAGTGTAATTTCTTTTAATAATGCAAGGGGGGAAAAGTATATGTGCCTAAATGTTAACTATTATCTTTGAGTCCTAGGATTATAGATGATTAAAATTTTACCTGTGTTTTCTACTGTGAACATGTAATATTTTAACTTAAAATTTATTTTAAAAATTATATTTAATAGAAAAATTTAACAGCTTTATGCAAACAAGAAACAACTCAGCCTACAGATTCCAGTCTTAGATAGCAGGATTGAATCAGTAATTGTTACAGGCCCTTTTTTTATCTATACTCCGTTTTCTTATTTGTAGGTTCTGGATGTCATCTCCCTTTTTTTTTTTTTTCCATTTACGTTTCTGTATAGCACTAGTCTAAGTGCTCAGCCTCATTCTTAATCTTTCCTTTTCTTGAGATAGTAGGCCCAAAATGAAATTCTTAGAGCCAGTTTATTATTGGTCTTAGCTCTATATTATACACTTTGGGGGTAAATTAACATTCTCATTTAGATCTGTAACCAGTCAAATTAGAAAAATGCATTACATTTTAATTCATTTATAATAATGAGGAATACATTGTAAAGAGGTTTAAAAAACAAACAATCCCAGATTATGTAGACTCTTTGTTTTCGCCAGTAACTTGAACCTTCCATTTCAAATGCCTTTAAAAAAATTTCTTGAGCAAATTTCATTGATTCCTAGGGTACTCCTCTAAGTATTGATGTTTTAATCGTTAACTATGAACCAAGGGAAAAAAAACGTGATGGTGAACCTTAGGTTTGTATTTATAACTAGTGCCATATACTGTGGAACTCATTTCTTCTTAGGCAAATCGACAGCCTTCCAACTGCAATTCAGCCAAAATGTCTACTCCAGCAGACAAGGTCTTACGGAAATTTGAGAATAAAATTAATCTAGGTGAGTTTGTAAAATACATTTCTTGACTGGACTATGAGGAAATTCTTCCAAAACCATGAAGTGTTGTAAAAATTTTTTTAGCTCAAGAAATGAATATATTCAGTGTTACTGACTGGATAATGCTTAGAGAAAATAAAAACTTAGTAATTTAAAAGCATTGCTTCAAAAGAAGGACTTTAGCTTGTACCTTTTTAGTTCTGTTTTCTAGTCTACTGTGCAAATACGAAGTTACAGATACCCATTCAAGTATTGTCTATTTTGTATTAGATTTTGTAGTAGGTTTATCTCATAGGATATTGAAAATACTAGAATATTGGATATAATTACATTTTGTTTACCAGAGACTTTTTATGTAGACATTAATCATTTAGTGAGCTGCTGAATGTAAGGAATCAGAATGTGAATTTGAGCTGCCGCCTCGTGAGAAATACAAGGCCATCTTTCTCTTGTAGACATTGACTTGTTATAAACCTAGCAAGCATCTCATACCCAACTGTTGCCTATCATGGACCTATAATTTGAAATGACACTGAAGTTTTTAGAATTAAACTTGGAATTCAGGCAGTTATATTGTCTATATTGGTCCTACAAAACACTAAGTGACTGAAATTCAACATATGGAGATACAGTGCTTTTGAGGGGATTCTGGGTCTAGATTTCTATTGCTCAAAAATTTCAACTGTAGTGATGAAAGTGACACTTGTTATTAAGGAAACATGACTTAGTGTTTACCTTTAAAAACATTAAACAGTTTTTTAATTACTAAAATATATTCTATGTATAATAAAATATTTACAAAATAGAGAAGGTGGAGGGGTGAAGTATCCTGTTCAGAATGACTGTTAATGTCTTTCTGTCTTACATATTGTTCACATTGTGGATTTTTTCTATTTTTAGATAAGTTAAATGTTACTGATTCTGTCATAAATAAAGTCACCGAAAAGTCTAGACAAAAGGAAGCAGATATGTAAGTAATATTTTAACTATAAAACATGGCTGATAGGTACTAATTCTAAACAAATTTAGCACCTTGGTCATAATTCTTTTGCAAAGGATGGTTTGGGTTTTTTATATACGTAAACCTTTATTTTAAAGCTTAAATGAGAGTATTTTGTGCATGTGTAAGTTGAAAATATTAAATGAGTCTTATTAAGAAATATATGGTTAAACTATAATCTTACGAAATTCATGGATGTACTCTCAGGAGGAAAACAGTGTTTATAAATTTCTGTTTAAATGTTTAAACTGTTAAAAGGTTAAATCTTAGGCAGCGGTTTTCAACCTGTGGGTCGCGACCCCTTTGAGGGTTGAATGACCCTTTCACAGGGGTCGCCTAAGACCATCGGAAAACAAAAAGATATTTACATTACGATTCATAACAGTAGCAAAATTACAGTTATAGAGTAGCAATGAAAATAATTTTATGGTTGGGGGTCACCACAACATGAGGGACTGTATTAAGGGGTCGCGGCATTAGGAAGGTTGAGAACCACTGCTTAGAGCATAAAAATACTCCCTTTTTAGAATTCATTAAGAATTTTTCTGTTCCAGGATATATTTTTAAAATTTTAAGGGAAGATTTAAAACTAAATAACGATAAGACTGAGAACAATTTCTATTTACATCTCTGTTCTCAAAACCCATTTTTAAAGATCCGGCTAATTTCTATATGCTAATAGCTAAGATATTAACAATATATTATAGAAAATGACACTAAGATCATACAAGTAGCAATGTTAGAACTGAACTTAAAAACCAGTTTCCTTCTGGTTAAAAGCCAAATTTTTTATGGTTTATTGCTATGCCCAAGAGATACTAGCTTTTTGAGAAACCCTATGGTCATTTATTTCATTGAAGTGTTTGAATCTTTATTAGTTTAGGTTAGTGTACTAATTGAGTCAATTAGTGTATGAGCTGTAGCTAATCAGAGTCTGCATTTTAATACAAAACTCAATAACTGTCTTGAAGTGATGTCTTGTGTCTTTGTAGAAAAGGACCCTAAAGAGAAAGCCTTATAAATGACTTTAATTTTATACTAATAGAATCATTAAAGTTTTGAAAGACAGTATAGGCTCGATGTTTTCTTTTTTCCACATAGTTCACTTTATCCCCGCTATTCTTTTTATTTAATGCTTCTAAAATATGGATATGTTTTTTTGTTTGTTTTGTTTTGTTTTGTTTCCCCCTTGCTGCAAATATGTTCCTTTTGCCCTAGGGAACTGAATTGCTTATTAGGGGAAAACGAAAGAAGTTTCAGTGATTGATGAAGATACATTTAGATCATCGAAAATGTTACGAAAACTGCCTTCTTAGGAATTGAATAGAATAATGTACATTAGAAACTTTTTATTTTGGCTTCTCTGGGTGAACTTTGACTGTCACTTATACTATTTTGTTTTTGATTAGGTATCGCATCAAAGATAAGTCGGACAGAGCAACTGTAGAACAGGTACAATTTAAATGTGTTACAAGTTACTGTTTTAAAGTAGCATTTCTTTTTTCTTTGAATTGTAGTTTGCTTTTATCCTTCTCGCTTAATGCTAATGTTTCCTAAAATTACTCCTGTATAAAATTATTCCTTCTTATAGTTTTGAGTTTAGAGATCTACATTTTGCTTTTTTTTTTTT
>NW_017731824.1:594063-604077 GCF_001890085.2 Hipposideros armiger
AAGTCAGGATAGTTTAATCAGTGTTTGTAAAAATGGCTTTATTATTTATGGCTACATAGGAAGTTGTGCACATAATTGTGTCTTTTCACTACCATTACTCTACTGTATCATGAATCCAACTAGTTGTGCCCAGCAGTAAGCTTACACTGTCAGATTACTGCAGGCCTGGGTCCTAATCAAATAATCACTAATAGGGACAGAGGGTTAAGGTCTAGTTTCTATGAGTCAATGAATGTCTTTCTCTTTTTTTTTTTTTTCTCTGTATATATGGATATGGGGAAAGACAAACATGGTATTTTTACATTAGCAACTCATTCTATGGGAAGCAGTTCTCAGTAAAATTCAATTTATAAATCATGAGATGTAAGAACGTCTTTAAATATTTCCCACAAACAAGTAATATAAAAATGTTTGAAACCACTTCTTGCTTGTATTTAAATTGGATTTTACTATATATATAAATTGGAGATACATTTACTGTACCTTCTGGTATGATGTTTCATATTTTAACTCATATTCAAAAGATGAGTTATGTTCCTTATGTTTACTTTGGTTCACTTCACTTTTTTTTAACTTTTGAGGATAGAATCAAATAGATTGAAACATTGTTTGTAGTTACTTAACACAACCTCAATATTTTCTTTGTTTCTGACTTAAAATAGGCTAATGTATACCATGCTAGCACAGCAAATGGAGACAGCAGAGCAATCAAAATTTATAAAACTTCTATTTTGGTGTTCAAAGATCGGGATAAGTATGTAAGTGGGGAATTCAGGTGAGCTCAGATTTTGTTTTTTTTCAATTGGCTTAATTTCTGTATCCTAAAAAATAAACACTAGACTAATGGATGATTCAAATAACAAATATGTTTCTTGTTCAAGATTTCGCCACGGCTATTGTAAAGGAAACCCCAGAAAAATGGTGAAAACTTGGGCAGAAAAAGAAATGAGGAACTTGATCAGGTGACTGTCTGGGGGTGTGTCCCTGCACACTGGCTGCAGATCCCGGTGTGTTCTGGGCAAAGATAGGGACGCTGGGGGCTGTTCAGTTCTGGTGGGTCTGTTGGGTGAGCAAAAGAAACCAATTTCTGGACAAATAGGACTACTTTAGCTTCTCTAAGAACCCATGACAGAACACTTCTGCTACAATTCACATTTATTCAGCAAGACTGGGTCATTTAAAAAGCCTTGGAAGCCACGTGAAAATTTAGAATTTATACTGAGGGTGATAAGGAGCTGTTACAGCATTTGACTTAATCAAGTGGTGAGAAATCGGTGTCATTTCTTGATATGTATTAGCGTTGCAGATAGTCTTTAGGTCCTAAGCTCTTTGTTTATCAGCCCAATTTTGGACACATTTGTACATTCTTTGTTTGCACTGACACATTTGTATCAGGTAAAACATCTTACCTAGCTGAGATCAGTTTCTTCAAAAATTTGAAGATTTTTTTTTTCCCTCTTTCAAATATCTTTGAACATTTTATATGCCATACATAGGAGACATGCACTAGATATTTTAGTATTGAGCAAATACTACTACTTGTTTTAAAAGTCCTGAAATTTTGTGCTCAGTTAGCTATTAGGTATGAGTCCAGCTATTTTTTTTTATTTTTTTATTTTTTTTTAAAGATTTTATTGGGGAGTTGGGGAAGGGGAACAGCTAAGCTGTTGTCCTTCAATCTTAGTTGTGGAGGGCGCAGCTAGCTCAGCTCCAAGTCCAGTCGCTATCTGGCCTCCCATGGGCAGCTTGTGGCCGCTCACCTCAAGGTGCCGTGTTCAACCTTAGTTGCGGAGGGTGTAGCCCACCATCCCATGTGGGAGTCGAAACAGCAACCTTTTTGTTAGGAGCACATGCTCTCACCAGCTGAGCCATCCTGCCACCTGTTGGCAGCTCAGTTCGGGGCACAGCTCACTGGCCCATGTGGGAATCGAACTGGCGACCCCGTTGCTCAGAGCTCAGGCTCTTAACCAACTGAGCTACTCGGCTGGCCCCCAGCTATTTTTATTAATCGTTGTTCAGGCTGATCAACTCAAAAGGTAATTGAGGACATATCTGCTGTATTTCATCAACTCCAAGATGCACATTTTTTTTCATAGTTTAACATCTCTGGAATTAGATTGGATGTTAGAGGCTATGGGATGTTGTAGCTGAATTGCTGGTGTTTTGTCCTTCTTGGTGGTGCCACTTAAAATCACTGATGTCTCAGATTTTATGAAATACAGTAATACAATTGAGAGACCCTGCTGCTGTTTCCTAACAGCAATATTAAACCTCATGTACTGTAGCTGCTGTAATTCCTTTTAGATGCTGTTTCGACTTTTCATTTGTCCTTTTATCTATTTTAATATTATAGGCTAAACACAGCAGGGATCCCATGCCCAGAGCCTATTCTGCTAAGAAGTCACGTTCTTGTCATGGGTTTCATTGGTAAAGATGACATGTGAGTATGTGGAAGGCCTAATAATTACATGCCCAGAATTGTAGTTTTAAGTGCTCTGAATTAGCCAATATATGACTGTTTCCCATTTAAATAGCTACTTTCATTTTGGGATTTTTTTATTATGACTTTCTCATTGTATTAGTGCATAGTTACTAATTTAGTTTACCTTTTCAAGTCGCGAATGCTTCAGAATAACAAAGTTCACTCTGTTTTTGAGTAATATTTTACACAGTAAGCTGGGAAGGCACCTGTTTGTTGACAGCTTTTCAGAATAGTGCATCTTTAGTGATGCACTAAATTGATGCACAGATTGTGCAGTGATGAGTTATACAAGGGAAGTGCCTGTAATGATGTAGCATAAAGCAAGAAAGCTTGTTCTGGGTCAGCCTATCTTAGTTGTCCATTTTCTTTTTATTCAAGGCCAGCGCCACTCTTGAAAAACATCCAGTTATCAGAATCCAAGGCTCGGGAATTGTACCTGCAGGTGATTCAGTACATGAGAAGAATGTACCAGGATGCCAGACTTGTCCATGCAGATCTCAGTGAATTTAACATGCTGTGAGTATGTTCTGTCCTTTAGGAATCTCTCATGAGTTGTTTTATGTCCTCTAAAAAACTAAAATCCCAATTCAAGATGTCATACTAAGTTCGGAAATTTTAAAGTTGGCTTCCACATGATCACAGTATAGGGTGTGTTTCCTGCCTTTGGTGACCTTCCTCATTGAATTGAGCACACAGATCATAAAAGGACTTTGGGAATGTTCATCCTTTTTTTAGTCAAAGTGGCCCCTTCTCCTTACACACCTTGTTCATTTTACTAATTCTTTCCCTTGCTCTGAAAAGAGAATTTTTTAAACAAAGAATGTAGGAAGTAGTGGTATCCCACAGTCCCCACGTGTGTGACGCTCAGGGTTCCATAGTGGAAACATGCACATGACTGATGGGTGTCACGGTCCCCTCACGTCTGACCCACAGGTACAGCAGTGGAGGTGTGTACATCATCGACGTGTCTCAGTCCGTGGAGCATGACCATCCACATGCCTTGGAGTTCTTGAGAAAAGACTGCGCCAACGTCAATGGTGAGTGGAAGCTGGAATTTTCTATAGGATTGTTGGTGTGTGTTCTGTACTCTGGTTAAGCTGTTGATATAAAACCTTGGCACTGAGTTGTCTGATGCAGTGATACTTAATGCCATTTTCTGGAAGATGCTGTGTTTTTATTTCTTTGTTTCTCTGTAAAATTGTTGGAGCAATCATCTTTTCCCTTGTAAAGCTCTCTATAACATTTCCTGCTGACAGATTTCTTTCTGAAGCGCGGTGTTGCTGTGATGACTGTGCGGGAGCTCTTTGAATTTGTCACAGATCCATCAATCACACAGGAGAACATGGACGCTTACCTCTCTAAGGTGAGATGGGCCAGGAAGGGGAAGAACAGAAAACAGTGGCAATCTGCCTTTATGTAGCACTCCTGAGGGACTCAATTTGCTCATAGACTGTCAAAGTTCATGTACGTTTAGTAAGAAACTTGTTAGCTTTTGGTCATTAATTCCTTTCCCTTGTTTCACAGAGGCCTTTCTGAATCACAGACTTTTTAAAATTGTAAAATATACATCGCATAAAATTTACTATTTTAACCATTTTTAAGTGTACACTTCATGGCATTAAGTACATTCACATTGTTCTGCAGCCATTACCACCCTTCATCCACAGAACTTTTTTCATCTTGTGAAACTAACTCTGTACCCATTAAATACAAACCCTCCATTTCTCCCTCCCCCCCCCCACTCTACTTTCTGTGTTTATGATGTTACCTACTGTAGGTACCTCATATAAGTGGAATCATACACTATTTGTCTTTTCCTGGCTGACTTCCTTCACTTAACACAATGTCCTCAAAGTTCATTCATGGTGTAGCATGTGTCAGACTTTCCTTCCTTGTGAAGACTGAATCATATTCCATTGTATGTATGCACCACATTCTGTTTATCCATTCATCCATTGATGGACACTTACGTTACTTCTGCCTTTTTGCTGTTGTGAATAATGCTCCTGTGCACATGGGGGCACACATCTTCAAGACCCTGCTTTCTATTGTTTTTGATGTACACCCAAAAGTGGAATTGCTGCATCATGTGGTAATTCTACTTTTAATTTCTTGAGTAATAGCCATACTGTTTTCCCTGGTGACNTGCACAGCGAAAGAAACCTTCAACAAAACAAAAAGGCAATCCCTATTTTAAGGTATTTTGCTACACTTCTCCTTTCTACGCCCCCAACTTGACTACCTGTCAGTGTTGCAGAAACACAGGGCTCTACCTAGAGTGCTCTGCTCTACTGGCTTCCACACTTGCTGCTTACCTGTGCAGTAGAGAAGGAATGGCAGTTAACTTCGCATTCGCTCACTTTTCTTTCATTCTCCTCCATTTGCAACGGTTGTAGTTTGGGTTTTAGTCCTTCAACCTTTTAAGGTTGTTTTGTTTCTATGGACCTTAGGTTTCTGGTATGACTGCAGTCATCTTATTTAAGGAAAACCCTAGAGTACAGTTAGATTTGGCCACTTGACACTGTCTTACTCCATGGAGCTAGAGGGGCTGCCTGAGCCATGGGGAGCTATTGTGAGTATCCCTTGAAATTGCACATAAATATGTGGCTGCTTCACTTTCAGGCATGGACAGGAGCAGGCTTTCATTCATGGTCTTCTGTTTGTTAAAGAGGATTTGGGGGTCCTTTTTACTCAAAACTGACTGCTCTGACTTTGAAGAAGACCCTTTCCCTGATTTACTCATCTATAGCAAGGAGCTGCAAACTCTTTTTTTTTTTTTCAGCTGAGCCATCCTGCCACCTGTTGGCAGCTCAGCGGCAGCTCAGCTCGGGCCGTGAATGGAACTGGCGACCCTGTTGCTCAGAGCTCACACTCTTGGCAAACTCTTTCTTTTAAAAGCCTGAAGAATAAATCCTTCAAGCATTGTAGCTCACAAATCTTCTCCTTCTCCTCCGCCTCCACCTACTCCACCTTCTCCACCTCTCAAAACCACTCTTAGCTTGTAGGCTGTAGAAAAACAGTCTGCGGCCTGGATTTTACTCATGAGCTAAAGGATGCTGACCCCTGGTTCAAAGTTACATATCCAGTACAGTGGCCACTGAGCACCTGAAATGTGGCTGGTCTGAATTGACATGTGCTATAAATGTAAATACAAAGTGGATTTTGAAGACTTAGGGTAAAAAAAAACAGAGGACTTAGGGTAAAAAAAAACAGAGTGTTAAATCTCTCACTGAGAACTTTTTTTTAATATTGATTACATGCTGAAATGGTAGTGCTTTAGATGTATTGGGTAAAATACAATACATTAAAACTAATTGTATCTGTTACCTTTTACTATTTGAATGTGATGACTAAAAAATGTAAAAATTACCTATCTGGTTTGCATTATATTTCTATTAGCTAATGTAGGTCTACAGTCAGTTTCTGCTTCTTTTGGACTTGGGCACCTTTGATTTCCATGACTGGATGAGCTTGTTGGTTTATTGTCTCTTTGGCTTCTTTGGCCTTTGCCCCACATTTTCTTTACTAAAAATTACAGCGAAAGAAAACACCACAATAGTGACTCTCATTTAGCCAACCAGGATAGCATGGGACAGTTAAGCTCTTCAGTTTATTGTCAGGTGCTTCGTGAGAAATATTTGGTATTATTCTTTCTGAGCTTTCTATGTTCTGCATTTCTTTTTAGGTGTTGGATCCCAGAACACGAATGATATTATTCAAGATGTTGACTAGAGGAATCATATCAGAGATAAATGGCTGCATTAGCACAGGAAAAGAAGTGAGCTTTTCTTGGGATGCCTCAGTGGTTTTTCTTGTTTGGTTTTGATGCCTGAATGTTTTCATGTTAGTTTTCTTATTTCAGATACCAAATGAAACTCAGGCAGTTAGTAACTAAATTGTGCCTTTTTTTTTTTTTNCGGCCGAGTGGCACGTTGTTTAAGAGTTGGCTTGGGACGCCAGCTCTGAGCAGCAGGGCCCCGGTTCAGATCCCACATGCGGGCCAGTGACACTGCGCCCTCTACAGTTAGGATGGTGAACAACAGCTCGACCTGGAGCTTTGCTGCGGTGAGTCGCTGGCGACGGCATAAGCTGCAGTGGGGCTGGCCGGCAGCTGGCATGTGCTTTTGTGGGCTGCTGTGAGCCACCATGAGCAGCAGTCCAATGGCTGGTGGATGCCTGCCTTACCCAGGAAGAGCGCAATGATAATACCAACATGGGCGAGTGAAGTGACGTCCTCCACAACTAGACTTAAGAGCAAAAAGAACAGCAACTTGTCTGTGCCCCTTCCGCAATTCTCCAATAAAATCTTTTAAAAAAAAAAATTTATTAATAATCCCTTACTTGGTTTAGAAATTATGCTTGCTTGATTCTTTCTATTCAAGAATGGGGAAAAATCTGCCCCTTGTTTTCCCTCATATAGAGGATTGTAATTGGATGTTAGCATTGACCCAGATTTCTGATGTGAACAAAGTGATAAAAAGGGTCAGAACATTGCTGCTGCATCCTACCTCTCTTCTCCCCACCCATACACATATGCACAAACACATTTTGAAATAGTAGCCTCTTTGACCTACAGATCCTTGATTTCAAACATAAGCACCCCTTCTATTGGGTCGTCGGGAAAGTCATGACGTATATTTCTAGGTTTTTCAATTCAAAAATGCATCATGACCTTCCCGACAACCCAATATTTACCTCAATCCCCAAAGGAGTATCACTCAACCTGAGATCTAGAAGCATTTGTGCAATTGAAGAATTTCACATTTAGGCAGGAAGGGGTCTGAGATCTGTGTCTTCATTGTCCTCTAATTTATTTATTTCGTGTGATTTCATTTTGTGATTGAAAACAAAGGTGTCGTCCAACTCAGAGAGATGAGGCTGCTTTAATTTTCAAAGACCCTCAAATAACTCAAGCAGGAAAGCCTTTCTTTTTCTCTTTTGAAATTTATTTTCAATGAGAGTATATATTTTGAGTCTTAAGGTGTCTTTATGAGACATACATTTGTAAGTTTATTCTATCATATTTCTCTTTCTGTTTTCTTTTTTTAAGCATATAAGAATAGTTGGTATATAATCTTACATTGGTTACATTAGTTTCAGGTATACAATATAGTGATTTGACATTTTTATACCTTAACGTGTGATACCCCACTAAGTCTAGTAATCATCTGTCATCATGCAAACATCACTGTATTATTGACTAAATTCCCCTTCCGCTATTCACTTATCTTCCCATCCCCTCTTTTCTGGTAACCATCCCTTTGGTCTCTGTTTCTGTGAGTCTGGCTTTGTTTTGTTTTTACATTCCATATATAAATGAAACCATATGGCAATTGTCTTTCTCTGCCTGATGTATTTCATTTAGCATAATACTCTCTAGATTCATTCATGTTGTCACAAATGGCAAGATTTCATTCTTTTTTATTGCTGCATAATATTCCGTCCACAACGGAATAACTACTATATATCGTTATCCATTCATCTATCGATGAACACCTAGCTTGCTTCCACATCTTGGCTATTGTAAATAATGCTGCAATGAACATAGGGGTGCATATATCTTTTCGAATTAGTGCTTTTGTTTTCTTTGGAATTGCCGGGTTGTATGGTGTATACATTTTTAGTTTTTTGAGGAAGCTCCATACTGTTTTCCATACGGTCTGCACCAGTTTGCAGTCCCACCAATAATGCACATGGGTTCCCTTTTCTCCACAGCCCCGCCAACACTTGTTTGTTGACATTTTGATAATAGCCATTCTGACTGGTGTGAAGTGGTATCTCATTATGGTTGTGATTTGCATTTCCCTGGTGATTAATGATATTGAGCATCTTTTCATATGTTTGTTGGCCATCTGTATGTTTTCTTTGGAGAAATGTCTTTTCATGTCTTCTGCCCATTTTTTGATCGGATTGTTGGTTTGTAATTGAGTTGTGTGAGTTGCTTATATATTTTGGATATCAACCCCTTATCAGATATGTCATTTGCAAATATATTCTCCCACTCAATGGGTTGCCTTTTTGTTTTGTTGAACGTTTCCTTCAAACTCTTTCTGCGAGGCCAGAATTACCCTGATACCAAAACCAGACAATGACACTACAAAGAAAGAAAATTGTAGGCCAATATCTCTGATGAACATAGATGCCAGAATTAAAAGGAATATACACCATGATCCAGTAGGATTTATACCTAGCATGCAAGGGTGGTTCAGCATCTGCAAAACAATTAACATGATTTGTCACGTCAACAAAACCAAGGATTAAAATTATATGATTATCTCAGTAGAAGTAGAAAAAGTATTTAACAAAATTCAACATTCATTTATGATGAAAGCTCTCGACAAAGTGTGTATAGAAGGAACTTACCTCAACTTGATAAAGTATGACAGGCCCATAGCTAACATCATACTCAATGGTAAAGAGCTGAAATATTTTCCTTTAAAATCAGGATCAAGAGAGGGATGCCCGCTCTCACCACTGTTATTCAGCATAGTACTGGAAGTCCTAGCCACAGCAATCAGCAAGAAAAAGAAATAAAAGGCATCCAAATAGAAAAGGAAAAAGTAAAACTGTCACTGTTTGCAGATGTCATGATACTATATATAGAAAACCCTAGAGAAACCACCAAAAATTAGTAGAATTAATAAAAGAATTCAATAAAGTAGCAGTATATAAAATTAACATACAGAAATCTGTCATGTTCCAATACACTAATTAACCAACAATCAGAAGGAGAAGTGAAGAAAACAATCCCACTCACAATTGCATCAAAAAGAATAAAATGCCTAGGAATAAACTTAACCAAAGAGATAAAAGACCTATACTCTGAAAACTATAAGACTTGAAGAAAGAAATTGAAGAAGACACAGATATATGGAAAGATATATCATGCTCATGGATTAATATTGTTAAAGTGACTTACTACTCAAAGCAATTTACAGGTTCAATGTAGTTCCTATCAAAATAGCAATGTCATTCTTCACAGAACTGGAACAAATAATACTAAAATTTATATGGAACCACAAAAGACCCCAAATAAAGCAATCTTGAGAAAGAAGAACAATATTGGAGGTATCACTCTACCTGATATCAAACTATACTACAAGGCTATCGTGATCAAAGCAGCATGATACTGACATAAAAACAGACACGTAGGTCAATGGAACAAAATAGCCCAGAAATAAACCCCCACTTATGGTCAGCTAATCTATGACAAAGGAAGTAAAAATATACACTGGAATAACGACAGTCTCTTCTACAAGTAGTGTTGGGAGAACTGGACAGATGATATACAAAAAAATGAAACTGGACCACACTCTTACATCGTATACAAAAATAAACTCAAAATGGGTTAAAGACTTAAATATAAGGCCAGAAACCATAAAACTCCTAGAAGAAAACATAGGAAGTAAACTGTCTGACATTAGTCTAAGTAATATCTTTTTGGACACTTCCCCTCAAGCAAGGGAAACAAAAGCAAAAATAAACACATGGGGGGGCCGGCTGAGTGGCTTGTTAAGTGTTGGCTTGGGACC
>NW_017731824.1:611387-618261 GCF_001890085.2 Hipposideros armiger
ATGTTATTAATCTGTTACCAGATAGGATTTGCAAATATTTTCTCCCATTCCATAGGCTCCCTTTTCACTCTGTTGATTATATCCTTTGATGCACATAAGTTTTTAATTTTGATGTCCAGTTAGTTCCTCTATTCTTTTTTTATTGTAGCTACCTCTGAATCATAAAATACTGAAGAGATGGCATGTATGCTCCTACCCAGGTTTTCAGGTTTTAACTTAGTTTTTCACGTTTTCCCCTTTCCTTGGACTGCCTTCCCATTTCTACCTTTGCTCATCTTGCTTTGCCTAGTGAACTTTAAAGCTCAGTTCAGAAAACTTTCTCAAGGAGAAATCAGGCAGAAATAATTATTTCCAAAGGTATGCAGTCATCCCTCGGTATCTGAGGGGGATTGGTTCCAGGGCCCCATGGATACCAAAATCTGAGGATGCTCAAGTCCCTTGTATAAAACGGCGTAGTATTTGCATGTAACTGACACAGGCCTCCCTTATCTTTAATTCACTTTAAATCATCTCTAACTACTTATCGTTCCTAATATAACATAAATGCTATGGAAATAGTTGTCATACTGTATTGTTTAGGAAATAAAGACAAGGAAAAAGTATGTACATGTTTAGTACAGACGCAGCCATCATAGGCCTAACGATATAGTGCACATTAGCAACAATGTAACACTCTTTTTCGAATATTTTCTATCCAAAGCTGGTTAAATCTGGGCTTGCAGATACACAAATAAGGAGGGCCAACTGTATTTTCATATTATGTAACTATAATAGAAGTAGTCACACTGTATCACTTCCGTATTGTTTTTTTGTTTTTTGGTTTTTTTTTATTTTGTTACCCTCTGCTAGACTATGAACTCTTAAGGGACAGGAGTTTTAATCTTATCCTGCCAGTACCTAATCAGTACCTGGCAATAGTAAGTAATCACATATGTGAATTGAATACATAAATATTACATCATTTTTATTCCAAAACTCTTCCTTAAAACAAAAAGTTACCTAGAACCACTATTCTTTCCTTTTTTCTGTATATTCTAAATAGAGAACAAATCTTCAGTTTTACAGTTTTACAAGCCAAAAGAATCCTGTAGATTCTTTGTCACATTCTTTGTGCCAGTTATTGTTTACTCAGATTTCTCTCTCTGGTGGTTATACTGCAGTAGCGTTAGAGCCATATACTCACAATTAGAGGATAGTCCCCCTTCTTTTTGATTCCCTTCATTGACTGCTTAGGAATTAGGGAATGTTTCTTTCATTCTTTGGGTCTTAGTTTTTCTTTAGTAAATATTTTTACTAATTTAAAAAGTAGTAAGGGCTGACCGAGTGGCATATTGGTTAAGAGCTGGCTTGGGACGCCAGCTCTTAGCAGCAGGCCCTGGTTCAGATCCCACATGAGGGCCAGTGACACTGCCCTCTACAGCTTAGATGATGAACAACAGCTCGACCCGGAGCTGGGCTGCTGTGAGTCACCGGTGACAGAGTGGGCTGCAGCCCCTGCTGCAATGGGCTGCCATAAGCTACAGTGAACGGCCAGCAGCTAGTGTGAGCTGCCAAGCGCCACTGTGAGCGGCCATCCAGGGGCTGGCGACTGATCTTCCTCACCTGGGAAGAGCACAATGATAATACCAACATGAGCCAGTGAAGCAATGTCCTCCACTAGATTGAAGAACAAAAGGACAGCAATTTGTCTGTTCCTTTTCCCTGATTCCCCAATAAAAATTTTAAAAAAGTAGTAAAAGTAGTATTACTTTTGAGGAAGGAACTAGGGATCCCCTGAGGCGACCTACATAAGTTTGATTTATTCTGTTGATGGCCATCAACTTCGGGGTTGATGGCAACTTTTTTGGTGAGGTCTAACATGGAGACCTAACCTGACCACTAGAGGATACCAAGTCCTTTCAGAAGTGTGAAGAGCTCATACCTATAAAGATTAGAGCAGATGGATACTAAAATTGGGAAATGGATGTAGGTTCTATAGGTTGAATGTGAAGGAAAGTAATTTTTGTTTCCTTTCCAAGGCCATGGAAATAGCATCTCAGAGGACCAAGGAAGAAAGGTCCAGCCAAGAGCATGTGGATGAAGAGGTAAGATTTATTATGTATTGACAGCCTTGGGAAACACTTGTGTTTCGAGATCTTTATTTATTTATTTATTTATTTAATTTTTTATTGTTAGGGCATGAACTTGATTTTAATAAGCAGTTTTTTAAAATAATGATAATATTTCCTTGAGATGTACTGTGTTACATTATTGTTATTTAACTTAGCATTCCATTACATCATTCTGCTCAGCAGCCTGTGAGCCCATTGTCCTAGAGGGAGACATTTTAAAGAACCTATAGGAGTATATGATTCAAGAAGGAGAAGCCTGTTTTAGTTTGCAAATGTGAATTTTTAAATGATTTAAATATTGATTCCAGTAACATTGTAGATTTTAAATATTTATGTTTTGTACAAAAAAGAAAAACTACTTCAATCCTGGGAATCTGTGTATTTTTTGTGAAGGTGACCCATAGTAGGCTTAAAAACAAATTCTCACAGCTGTTAGTGTGATGGATGCATATAAGGTACCCTGCAGTCACCAGCATTTCTGAACCTTTTTTCACCATAGCACAGCTGTAACATATTAGAACATGTTCCTTTGTAAGGCACAGCCAGGCAGCTCCATTCCTTTCTCTCCCACTTGGAAAACTTTTTTGGAATGCAAATGAAGGGAGAGAAGTGTTTTGCTAAGGGTAACTTTAAATCATATTTCGTCTTTTATCATTAGTAACGAATTACTTTTGGCACAGCACACCAGGGTGTGCAGGCAGCCTGGCTAGAATCAGTGTCGCAGATGATAGGGACAGATTTTTTTTATGACTTGATGGGTGTGAGGCTGCTGAGTGAATGTGAGAAGTATGTGGATGTGGATAACAGTTTCGATTTTACTTTTCCTCTGTGTGTGTTAGGTGTTTAAACGAGCATATATTCCTAGAACCTTGAATGAAGTGAAAAATTATGAGAGGGATGTGGATATAATGATGAAACTGAAGGAAGAAGAAATGGCCATTAATGCCCAACAAGACAATGTGAGTAGCTTGGCTTGTATGGTAAGCGGCTTTACAAAGGAAGCTCCGGTCCCAAACCTGCAGTCGTGAATGTTGGCTTCTAACCTAGTGAGACGGCTAATTCCCTTTGCATTAACATGTCCTCTGTGCACATTGAATATAAGGGAATTCATTGGTGTTTATGAAAGGCAATGACACATTCGAATTAGTCCAGCAGACCATGATTGCAGAAAAAGGAAGATTTGTATAGAAGTCTAGCATATAAATGGTTATTATACTATTACAGATCCATTAACATATATATATATATTTCAGGGTCTGGAAAATTTGTTTAAAGAGCCAGTAGTAAATATGTTAGGCTTTTCAGGACAAGACGCAAAATTAAGCCTATTATATAGGTCATTATATAAAAAGAGAGAAAAAAGTTTACCCCCAAATTTTTATTGATGAAATTAAAAACATTAATAATAATTGAATGTAACTTTTCATGATACAGGTCTACTAATGAGAGGAGAATGGAGTTATTTGGGAGAGGAGAATACCTTTCATTTAATTGAGATTCATAGTTAGAGGTTTCCATCATCAAACTGATTGTGAGTGTTCACCAGTAAAACCATCATCAGGCTGTGGGTTAGACTTGGCCTGTGGGCTGGACTTTGCTGCCTGTGTGCTTGGTGGGCAAGAATAACAGCCATGCCATGAACTTTCTTTATTACAGTGAGATAAATTTTAGGCACCTTTTTATAACCCACAAGATATCATATAGCCTGCACTCTTCTTTCTTAATTTTGGATTGTGTTATTTCATTGTCTACTCTTTTTTGTTGATTTTTGTTTTCTTTTTGGTTGCAAGATTCTATACCAAACCGTCACAGGATTGAAGAAAGATTTGTCAGGCGTTCAGAAGGTATTTATGTGAAAACTCTTCTAAAGGGTATAAAATTAATGTAAAGTGTTATTAGAATTAAATTAACAATGATGTAATTATTAGTATAGATACTTTCAAAGTCTATGGGAATTTTCAGAAATGCCAGTTATTTTGTTCATTCTTTTTAACCATAAGACTGAAATACGGAAAGTTGTGGTTTAATTTTCATTCTGCCTCTGAATTGTTCTGTTATTGTAGCTGAGGCATTGATCCTTTTTGTATCCTGGTCTTCATCTGTGAAGTTATTATTGATAACCACGTGCTTCTTGATGTTTGTACAAACAACTTATGAAAACAGTGGAATCCGGTCTCATATTAGTATGTGTGAAGAGCAATCTCATGAGTTTAGCAGTCTTAAAGTGCTGAATTCCTGTAGTGTTTTTTCTTAAAACAATTCTGTTTTGTTTTGTATTTTAGAACAGCAGGGATTAATTTAAGCAATAATAAAAGGAGTTCTTATTTCTTTTAATGTTTTTAATTAAAGGCTTAAGCATGAAAGATCACAGTTTTGCTTTTTGAAAATTTACTGTGTCTTTTATGGGAAGAATTGAATTAGGAAAATTACAGTATTTTGCATTTTTGAATTATATGTAATAGGTATTATAGAGCAGTTGTGCCTTGAATGCCACAGCAGGAATATTTTGTTTCAACTGGATAGGAAACCTTTTTGTACAATTGCCTTTTAAAGGCTTGGGTTTTTTTCTTATAAAAGGAAAACCTCATCTTTTAAAAATAGTGCTTCCTGCTGCTTTAAAAATTGCTAAACTTCAGGAAAAAAGTGAAAATTTCTTTTGTTTAAATATTGTCTTCCCTCTTGATTGGCTTAACAACAAGTGTTACTTGAAATGCGATTCAGAGGAAAACAGCTGTGAAGTTATCCAAATAAGTGTTTGTTACTCTGTCTGTATTTCACAGTCATCACTGTATGACGTTTCAGTGATGGACCACATGTGTGTCTGTGGTCCCATAATATTACAGTGAAAAGTGCTGTCGCCTAGTGACAGAACAGTGTCATAGTGCAACACATTCCTCATGTGTTTGTGGTGATGCTGGTGTAAACAAACCCCCTGTACTAGCAGTCATATATAAGTATAGCACACACAATTACAGTAGTGGGCTGCACCTTCTAGGTGTGTGAAAGCGCACTCCATGATGTTTCCACAATGACGAAATAGCCTAGTGAGGCATTTCTCAGAAAATATCCCCATCGTTAAGCAGCACATGACTGTGCTTCCAAATCCAAAGCAGCCCTCCTCCTCTGCTGGAGCAGAACAGTTCTGTTGTTGCTCCAGGTCACCCAGTGGAGCCCCAGGTTCTTCATTTGGGCATGTTCTTGAGCTTTATTGGAATGGCTACTTCCAAGTTTCCTTTCTGATGTTGATTCTGTCATTTTGATATTTCAGTACAGGCTGTTGTTTTTCCAAGTGTATCTGCAAGTTTAACATCTGAATTCTGGCATTAACACATTTAATAACAATAGATAACCTATTGGTTTAAAATAACATGGTTCTGTAATATTTTCAAAGGTCCCTGCACTCCTAGAAAATCAAGTTAGGGAAAAGACTTGTTCTGATTCAGAAGATGCTGGAAGCTCTGAGTGTTCTGATACAGATTCTGAAGAACAAGGAGACCATGCCTGCTCCAAGAAACCCACCACTGATCTTGAGGTTGATAAAAAGGTTTGCCAAGAACACACATTCCCTTGTTCTTTAACATGGCAGCATAGCCACACTCATTTCTCTTTGTTCAAGTATCTAAATTATGGTGGCTGAAAACATAATATTGATTAGTAAGTACCTCTAATTGTAGTTTCAATTCTTAAGTGTGAACTTTGCTTTTGGTGGTAACTCTCTCTAGAGACTGGGCTTCTCTAAGTTTCTCCTTGGGCACTGCCCAGGAAGAGGACACACTAAGTTCAGTATACTGATTAAAAATGATTGTCATTCAGTTGAAGTACAAATGATGTTGGAGTTGCCCCAAAGTGAGGTACTGAAGAGCCATTTCAAGGGGGTATTTTATAGTCCCACCCAGTGTTTCTGGAGTCTAAAAGACTATCTCTTCTACTCCTAGCTGTAAACAGAAGAGACACTATTGATTGAATGAAACATGACAGCTGTGTAACCATTACTTTTCATTCTTAGTTTAATTCTTTGAATCTTGTAAAGTGTGACTCTTAAGACCTCTGGGAGACATACCCAACTTGCTATTCCATTTTCTCTTTTTATCTACTGGAAATAAATATTTTGTTTCTTTCCACCCTTTATTTCTGTTAGAATATGAAACTTATAAAGAAAACTAGTTGCAAACATCCTCATGGATATTTCTGTTTGGCTGTCTTCAAATTTTATTAAGATACTTAAA
Source organism: Hipposideros armiger (assembly GCF_001890085.2). Lineage (NCBI taxonomy): Eukaryota > Metazoa > Chordata > Mammalia > Chiroptera > Hipposideridae > Hipposideros > Hipposideros armiger. The sequence continues at coordinate 617,725 of NW_017731824.1, forward strand.
GATAGTTTTCACCCCAAACTCCACCACCAAGCCATAGTCATTTTAATTTTTTCATTTTATCCTTTTACACATATCTTTTTCTTTAATTGTAGCAATAATATAAATACTCCAAATGAATGGAATTTTCTTATAATAAGAAAACCTCGTCTTCTAAAAAAGTGCTTCCTGGGGCCAGCCAAGTGGCTCAGTTGGTTAAGAGCGCGAGCTCTGAGCAACAGGGTTGCCAGTTCGATTCCCACATGGGCCAGTGAGCTGCGCCCGAGCTGAGCTGCCAATAGGTGGCAGGATGGCTCAGCTGGTGAGAGCATGTGCTCCTAGCAAAAAGGTTGCCGGTTCGAGTCCCACATGGGATGGTGGGCTATGCCCACCCACAACTAAGATTGAACACAGCACCTTGAGCTGAGATGCTGTCCGTCTGCCGGATGGCTCAGTGGTTAGAGCGTACGCTCTTAGCAACAGGGTTTCCGGTTTGACTCCCGCATGGGATGGTGAGCTATGCCCACCCACAACTAAGATTGAACATGGCACCTTGAGCTG
>NW_017731824.1:619681-620675 GCF_001890085.2 Hipposideros armiger
CAGATGGTGTTAGGCTATTGGAGGGTTTTGAGCAGAGGAAGGATAAGATCTGACCTCTGTGTTGGATAGATCACTGTCGCTGGTCTCTGGAGAATTGACGAGCAAGGGTGGGAGACCAGTAGGGTATTGATGGGAGCAGCCCGCAGCAGAGGATGGTGGCTTTGCTAGGATGGTAGCAGTAAGCAGTTGCATTCTTGATACAACACAGGTGGAGTGAACTGGATGTGCTAAGGGAGACATGAGTCTGGAGAAAGTGAAGGATGATGTCAGGGTTTATCACCTAAGCAACCCAGAGAGACGGAATTGCCACTTAACGTGTTCAGAGGGAATGTAGGGTGAGATTGTAACAAAGCACAAATGTTGAAAGAAATGATCAATTTATTTATTTTTACCATATACTTTATGTTAGAAATGCCTGATTTAGCCCCTACATCAGAAACAATTTCTATAAATAAATTTCGTTTCCCTTAAACTGAAGCTTCCACCTGCTTGTTTGAGAGTTGATGGGTCATGGGAGTGGGAGGGGGGTGTCAACTGAGCTTTTAAAACTTTAAGTCAAAGTTACTAAGTTCATAATAGCCTCGCTTCCTGACTAAAAAAGTTCAAAAAATGAAACAATTGCAGTGAAATGCAGCAGTCATCCCTCTAAAATATTCTATTATATAAATAACTAAATAGAATGCAAAACAGACTTAGCAATCTGTACACTTTGGGGATTTTATCTTCAGCATCTTCTGGTTCTTGTTTGGTCTCATTCTGACAAGGTGCATTTGAATTGGGTGCTCAAGCTCCTCAGCGCTATCTTTTGGTGAATCTAATGCAATTCTAAGTTTGGAATCAGTTTCACTTGAGCAAAAGTAGTGTCGGCAGGATGTAGGGACAATTCATTCTCATTTATGTTGTTGCCAGGAGGACGTGGCCTGTAAAACGCCAACATTTGGGACTATGTACAGGGATTCTGATTTGAGGACCATTTTTCTCATAACTCTCCTGC
>NW_017731824.1:621130-624155 GCF_001890085.2 Hipposideros armiger
CCGGCCCATGTATTCTTGCCGGACTCCCTTCTATTTCCCTTGCTCACCAGTTTGGAAGGTTTGGAAGAAGGATCCTGTTCTTAGGCACACTTACAGGGCTACCTGCTGATTGATTGCAGTTGAATTTTGAATGCTTTACAGGTTTTAGTGGCTATGATTATTGGTTGTACAGCTACTCTCCATTTGGAGAGAGATGGTTTGGGTCTCTCCGCCCACAGGCTGGGACATAGTTTTGTCAATTGTAGATGTATCCATTTTCTGTCATATTTTGTTGATTTTCTAATCCCTTCAAATAATGCAGGTGTTTCAAAAAGTGAGAAATCTGGAGAATTTCTTTGAGGCACAGCATCAGTTATTTCCTATGCTGCTCTAGTTCTTCCTCTTCCTTTGATAAAGCAGTTTAGGAGCAGAATTTTCACTGGCCCAGAAGCTCCCACAGTTAACCATGGCCTTGGAGTGAAGAGATAGGACTGTGTGGCAGCTGGTTGCCTAGATCTGCTCAAGTGTGAATCCATGGTTCATGGTTCTGGGCTAACGTTAAGTTTTCTTTGGCTTTATCTATAACTTGATGAAGATGGACTCAAGAGGTTGAAGAACTTTCTAGTTTTGTACTAAGAGTTGTTTGAGAAGATCTCCACTTTGCATGAGTATTTTGTTGAATTTAGTGCAAGCAGCTTGCTGTTTCTTGGTTGTAGGCCTATCCTGTTTTGTGGGTGTGATTTTCATTAACATTTTGGCTCAGAAAATGAGATGAAAAAAATTCTCTTAGAAGCTGGTAATAGTTCAATGTAAGGACATCTCAAATGTCATGGACCCTGATGACATTTCTAAAATATCCTTTTCATGTTTAAAAGCTTGACAGGTTTTCTAATTCTATACACATAGTAAATAAAGACCATGAACAATCAGAGCTTTACTTTGATTTCTGGGGTTTACTTTTTGATGATAAATGAATTGCAAGAATCAGCAGCTAAAGCAAATTCTGCTACTCAAACTGTAGTTTCCCATAAAGATGTTTTGCGACCACATCAAATGGATATGTTTTCAACCATTAGTGATCATAAAGAAGAGCTCTCCACATTCTGTCTCTTGAACTGGATTAGGTTATCATGTTCCCTACATTTTGGTTAGAATTTTTAACTTCCATATCCTCTGGGTTTGTGTTGCCTCAGACATAAAGACCTTTATAAATGTTCCAGGGGAAATTGTAATGTCAGGTAGCAAATCATTTCAGCTAGTTTCCAAAGGAAAAGATGCCTTTCTTGCATCTGTGTTCCCCAGAGATCTTAGTCCTGAGGGATAGTGAAGTGGAAACCTCTAGACTTGAATTGGTGAAGTTCTTGACTTTGGTTTTCATCTTTCCTTCGTTTTTAGTGTCATCCACATCCTGCTTTGATTGCTGCAGGCTGTGAGCCTGACGAGGTGGTCCTTGTATAGCTAGAGTAGCCACACAGCTACAAAAAAATCCTTTTTCTCTTTCTTTTTTTTTCAGAATGGTAAGGGTGTCATCTAATGTGTGAGCAGAGTTACCCCTAGATCTCTAAGGGGTTTCCATGTTTCACATCAGTGCTACTTAATAATTTTATTTAAGGCTGATGAAGTCATCTTTGGATGAAATTTTAGCCTTTATGAATTCTGTATATAGCTGTCATGGGGACAGTAATTTGTCAGTGAAAAACTAGTAGGTCCTTGGAGCCAAAGAATTGTTGGAGTCAGGATGCTAGAGTGCATACGCTGGAGAGATGAGGTCAGAGATGGGACATCTACAGTTGTACTTACAGAGAACGGCCCTTTGTAGTAATGTTGAGGGGATAGCCGTGGTATGAGTGGCTGCTGTAGGGTAGCAGAGAAAAGCACTGAAGACTAGAAGATCAGGGAAATGAGGCCAGGGTTTTGAACGGCCATCTGTGTTAGGACAGGCCTAGTTTTAGTGTGTCAGTGAGACACATGCTTAAATCTTCAGAGAGAGAGAGAGGAAGTGGACAGGAAGAGGGGTAACTTCAATACCTGCAACATGGAGGGGAAGTGAGGGGTGTCTGATGACATGAGATCAAGGGGACAGCAAGGAAAGAGTACCCTAAGTTTAGATGGAGTAAGAAAAGGGAACCCCTCAGAGGAGAAGCTGAGGACACAAGGCTTTTTGCTGGGTTCTGACCATGAGTTCTGAAGGGCACTGTGGGAGTGCTTCAGGAATTAGAAAGCTGGGAGAGGGTCTGTGACCTCAGGTGCAGGTCCCATGTGGGCTGGATGCTTCAGGTTTTCAGAACCTGCTTCCATTATGTAGGCAAATGCCTAACTACTATGGAGATAATAGTGGTGCCTGTCTGGTAGAGCTATTGTGAAAAGCTGGGGAGAATTTGGGGGAGATGGTAAGGGATGGATCAGATAATACCGTTGCTCGGTCATTAAAAGTGGAACAGGCAGGGGCGGTCGGTGAGCTCAGGTGGTTAGAGCGCAGGTTCATGACACCAAGGTTGCTGGTTCGATTCCCACATGGGCCAAGGAGCTGAGCCCTCCACAACTAGATTGAAGACAACTACTTGACTTGGAGCTGGTGGGTCCTGGAAAAAAAACACTGTTCCCCAATAAAATAAAATTTAAAAAAAGTGGAACAGCCAGACACTCAGGTGCTCCTGTTGTGATGTTAAAAGAAGTACAACAGATCCACCTATAAAGTATCTTGCCTCTCCCCCCACCCCCAAAAAAACGTTGAACTGAATCTTCATAACCTCTAGATATAACCAGTGTTTACAGGATATACATGGCACACAGGAATAGAAAAAAAAATGATGCTTCAAGGATAAAATCAACCAAATCCAGAATAAGGGAGCATTTATAAGGGGAAAAAAGGAGGGAAAATCATTACAAAAAGTAAAAGGTCCAAGAGACATATTTCCCAATGCTGTAGACTTCATTTGAATCCTGATGAGATCAGACCAGTTGCAAAGATGGGCAAATGGGGAAAATTCAAAATGGAGTGGGTATTAGGTGATAGTAAGGAATTGTTAATTTTATTGGCTATGAC
>NW_017731824.1:626775-628189 GCF_001890085.2 Hipposideros armiger
AAAGTGGACAACCTTGTCTTGTTCCTGATCTTAAGGGGAATGGTTTTAACTTTTCCCCATTGAGTATGATGTTAGCTGTGGTTTTATCATATATGGCCTTTAATATGTTGAGATATGATCCCTCTATTCTCACTTTGCTAAGAGTTTTTATCATAAATGGCTGCTGGATTTTGTCAAATGCTTTTTCTGCATCTATTGATATGACCATATCATTTTTAGTGTTCATTTTGTTGATGTGGTGTATCACTTTGATTTGCAGATATTGAACCAACCTTGCATACCAGGAATGAACCCCACGTGATTGTAGTGTATGATCTTCTTAATGTATTGCTGAATTCTGTTTGCTAATATTTTGTTGAGGATTTTTGCATCTATATTCATTAGGGATATCGGCCTATAGCTTTCTTTTTTTGTAATGTCTTTGATTTGGGATCAGGGTGATAGTGGCCTCATAAAAGGAGTTTGGGAGCCTTCCCTCCTTATGGATTTTTTTGGAATAGGAATAGAATAGGTGATAATTCTTTTTGGAATGTTTGGTAAAATTCACTTGTGAAGCCATTTTTTCCAGGGGTTTTGTTTTTTGGGAGCTTGTTGATTACTGATTCAATTTCCTTGATAGTAATTAGTCTATTCAGATTTTCTGTTTCTTCTAGAGTTAGCCTTGGAAGGTTGTGTGCCTCTAGAAAATTATCCCTTTCTTCCAGATGGTCAAATTTGTTGGCATATAGTTGCTCATAGTATTTTCTTAAATTTTTTTGTATTTCTGTGTTGTCTATTGTTACTTCTCCTCTTTCGTCCTGATTTATTAATTTGAGTCCTCTCTTTTTTTTTTTTTTTTTGATGAGTCTGGCTAGAGGTTTGTCAATTTTGTTTATCGTCTCAAAAATCCACCTCTTAGTTTCATTGATCTTTTGTTTTTCTGGTCTCTATTTTGTTTATTTCTGCTGTGGTCTTTATTATCTCCCTCCTTATACCCTCTTGGGGCTTTTTTTTTTTTTTGCTGGGTTTTTTTCCAGTTCCCTGAGGTGTGAGGATAACATGTTGATTAGAGATTTTTCTTGTTTCTTTAAGTAGGCTTGCATTGCTATGAACTTCCCGCTTAGGACTGTTTTGCTGCATCCCAAAGATTTTGGGTCATTGTGTTTTCATTTTCATTTGTCTTGAGGTCTCTTTTGATTCCTTCCTTATCTCATTTTTGACCCACTCGCTATTTAGTAACATGTTATTCAGCCTCCATGTATTTGTGTGTTTTCCAGTTTTTTTCTTGTAGTTGATTTCTAATCTCATAGCACTGTGGTCAGAGAAGACGCTTGATATGATTTCAATTTTCTTAAATTTATTGAGACTTGTTTTGTGGCCTAACATGTGGTCTATCTTGGAAAATGTTCCATGTGCGCTTGAGAAGAATGCGTGT
>NW_017731824.1:630019-637178 GCF_001890085.2 Hipposideros armiger
AAAACTAGGAGTTGATGTGGATTTATTTGTGCCCTCTAGCCCTACCCTTCAGTGGCCAGTGGCTCCATTTTATGGTGATCCACCTGAGCTGTCTAGTCTATGGTGCTGCCGCTATAACACCCTTGTCATCAGACCCTTAGCATTAGTACAGTACTCAACAGATGCATTTTAAACTAGATTGTCATTTTTACTGACCATGTGAGACCATTTGACTATTGTCCCGAGTGCTCAGCCAAATATGGATTGACTGATGAATTAATCCCAAATCACCACCATATATGAGAAAGGGAGACTTTGAAACCAAGACTCAGATTCACCCATTTTGCCATCTTTTCCCATATATAGACTGGGGGCCCACCGAGTGGCTCAGTTGGTTAAGAGCTCGCTGAAGAGTGTGAGCTCTGAACAACAGGTTCAATTCCTGGCCCGAGCTGAGCTGCCCTGAGCTGCCAACAGGTGGCAGGATGGCCCAGCTAAAACAAAACAAAACAAAACAAAACAAAACAAATCCTGTCCAAATATAGACTGAACATTTTTAAGATACACTGATATCAAGAGATGGTCCTGAGTTTAAACAAGACCTCTGCTTACTTGGGAAGCTGACAAACTCCCATAGTAATCCATCATCATTATTCTTTCCTTCCAACAGGACATAAAATAGTACCCAGCCCCAGGGACTGGCAGGACTGTTCATAGGTATTTGGTCTTGCCCAACCTGGTTTTTCCTTAAATGATACTGATACTGGCAGTAATGTTGAGACTTGTCTCCTGCTGCCCCAGCATGTAAGCACTGCCAAGCCTTGCTCCAGGGCCGGGGGAGCCACTTGCCCAAGATCCCTCTCCAGGCTGGGGGACGGGCAAGCCACATTTCTCTGGAGGGCAATTTCTCACCTGTGGATTGAGGGCATTGGGCCGGATGGTCATAAAATTTCTTCTCTGCAAGTACAAAAGAGTAGTAGATCAATGATTTAGAAAAGACCTTCAAAGACCAATGGACCAAGTTAGAATTACATTTCTTAGAGTTTATTAAAAATATAATAAATGGGTTTAAGTTTCTAGTTATCACACAAGGCAAGTTGGCTTGATACAGAATCGTAATAAACTTTTTTCTTACTGGGTGCCATTTTAATTTTGCGATAAAAGTTCTGTTCATTGTCCTTGCAGTAATTTTTACTCCTCTAGAGGGAGGTATGCTCTTGAGTTCTAATTATTAACCTGTACTGCAAGCTGCATGCATGGTGGGTAGGCTGTTGATTGCCAGAACTTTAAGACTGCACAGGATGCATAGGACTAGTCAAGTTCATCTCTTTACATTCTCCCTAAAGAAGGATTACATGAACTGGTCCTGTTACTAGTGGGTGTATGCTTGGTGGTTGATTATTATTATATGACTGTCCTCTTAACTCCTGAAGAAATAAGCCCCTAATAATGACTTCCAGAAGCTATAAGCTCATTTAATCAGTTATTTGTTTTAGTTCAATATAATACAAAATACTTCAAGAAAAAAATAACCATACAAAAATTTAGACTTCCAAAGGGCCTGGGACCGGGGAGTCTGACATGCTATTAACTTGCTGAGACTCACTTCATCTTCCTGGGCTTCAGTTTCCTCACCTATAAAATTGAGATGTTGGAGTGATGAAGTCTCTGATAGCTGTAGAGCTACCCTTTTCACTATGGTAGCCACAGCCACATGAATATTAGCCCTTGCAATGTGGCTAGCCTAGCTTGTAAGTATAAAATACACACCAGATTCTGAAGACTTAGTATGAAAAAAAAAAGTAAAGTAACTGTACATTTTTAGTATTGTACAAGTTGAAATAATATTTTGCATACCTTGGGTCAAATAAAATACATTAAAATTAAATCCACCTATTTTTATTTTTTTTGTGGGGCAGAAAATTTTAAATTGCATATGTGAATATGTGGTGTGCAGGTTAGAGTAACATACAAGTGACAAAATGAGCAAGGTTCCCCCACATGTCTAAACCAATCTTCTACAGATATTTTAAATTTTTCATATTCAGGAGTATTATTTCTGAAGGTAAAATTACCATTTCGATTGGTTTAAATATAGGTAATATATACATTGTATGAGGGAAAATGGGACTTCTTGAGAACAAATAAAAGGAGACATTAAATACTTGTGTTTTTCCAACAGTATTTTGTTAGTTTGCTCCTCAAAAATGTCTACCAAAGGTAGTCTCATTTGGACAGAAAACATGGCCCTAAGCTGCCTTCTATTCCATCTCCAGGCATGACATTTTTTTCCAAATCTCTTGTTTTAGCCTTAAATAAAGTCCCTGTGAATTTTGCATTCCACCTCATAATAAATTTCTGTGAAAAACTTTTTGGGAATTTTTTCAGTTACCATCCAGTAACGTTGGTACTCCAGGAAACAGTGATCCATAGTAACCTGAGGTTTCCTTGTGGCGTACCAGGACTTTACCTAATTGTACTTTAAGTCTGTTGTTAGTAAAGCTAGTGTGGCAGGATTTTTGTTTGTAAATTGTAGGATAATAGTATCTACATTCCAGTAAGGTTGAATGAGGTATAATGCAGATTAGTCATTTAGCACCCAATGAATGTTTATAAAAAATAAGTATTGGTTATTATTCTCATTTGGTTCTTAATAGGTACCATTACATAGAAATGAAGGATAGAGGCTAAGGGATTTCTCTCAGAAAATGTTGACTGTACCAGAGGAGTATACTTTAAGTTATAACATCATATCAAGACTGCTATAATGTCTACAGGATACCCATTTTATTTACAGTTTCGTTACTATTTAGGCAAGTGTTAGTAGGAGGCCATGTGTTACAACTCAAAAAAACCCAGTTTTGAATTAAGAAACCCTGAATTCTGGTCCAGGATCTGCTCTTCCTTTTTAATTTTATTTATAAGTTACACACTGTGTACGAGGAATTTTTAAATGATTTTCAGTAAACAGCATATTCAATACTATCTATAAAAAAAACAAAACAAAGCCATTTGAAGGAAGGGAGAAGTTACTATAACAAAAACCTACAGGCTCATACATTTATTGCGTCTCATATACTTGTTGCCCGGTGAAATTCCTGAGTTGTTAGGTTAGGATTTGAGCTTCGGAAAGTCATTTGACATAAGCCTTTGTCTCCTCATCTCCATAACGAGGAGGTTGGAGCAGGTAATGGCGGCTTCCGTTCCTAAGCACTGAACTTGCAAGTCAGACAACCGGGTTCAAATTCCACCTCCAGTAGTTGCTAGCTGGATGAACTTGAACAACCAAACTTTCTGAACTTGTTCCTTCCTCTGAAATGAGGATGGTATGAAAGTCAAATTTGATGTCAATGAAAGTTCAGATCTGACGCTTAGAAAGTGCTCAATTAATGATGGTTTCCCCTAAGAATTCTGGGAAATTCTAACATCAGCTCACTTGCAGTGTCACTTTATTGCTCTACAACCCTTTTCCAAAATGAATACATTTTATTTTACAAACAGGATCACCTGGCACTTAAAACCCAAGAAATCTAGAGAGAGTGGTCTTTTGTAGAAGTAGGGAGGATCACCAAGAAAATGACCTTCACCACCAACACTCTGCTTCTGAAAAATGGTTTTAAGAGCAAATGGAGGGGTTTATTTTAGTTGGAGATAAATTCACATTAATTTGTAAGTGGCTAATTTCCGTTGAGCAAATCTTAACAAGGCAGAGGGCCGTGGAATGCCCAAAGGGGTGTGGTGGGAAGTGAAGAGATGCGCAGAAAGGAGAGGGTGGAGCAGTCCAAAAGCCAAACTTTCTGACCTCAGGATTTACGTGGGGCTGGCCCTGCCCTAGCTTTTAACAGTGAAAGGAGGTGGTTAGCTCTCAAGCCTTCCCCATCTGTTAGGATAGCACTCCCGATCTGGGGCACTGCTCTGAACAGGTGCTTGTGGGCTAAGGTGGAGCTGGCTCAGGGAGCTTGCACCCACACCTAGCACCTGAGTAGGAGGTACCTTCCCAATTAGGTGCGTGCTCACCCCACGCAGAGCTGTGGGGCTGCGGCTGGGAAATCAGCTGAGCACCGGAGTCCTTACCACTTTGGGACCCCGGAGTTACTCTGGGTATGCAAGCCAAGTTGTAATCAGAATTCTCAAGTAGAGCCGTGGGTTTTTGTTTTTGTTTCCGCTTTTTGGTTGTTTTTTGTTCTTGTTTTGTTTGTTTTAGATCCATGACAGCCTTATGGAGCATGTAGTTAGCCAGCTAGCTTCAGTGGAGAGTAGAGAGCTAATAGGTTTTCCTTTTTGTTGGAAAGCCCAGCTCTGGTTAAGATCCGCACTCCCCCCCTACCCCCACCCCCGCGCCTGAGTAGTGCCAGGGCTTCTTTTCCAATTTATGAAGGAGGACACATTTTTTTTTTCAGCTGAGCCATCCTGCCACCTGTTGGCAGCTCAGCTGCAATTCAGCTGGGCCGGGAATCGAACCGCTGTTGCTCAGAGCTCACACTCTTGAGCGAGCTATTAACCCAATGAGCCACTCGGCCGGCCCACAAGGACACATTTTTATGCTTGCTGCTTTTAGCCTGTGTGTGACAGGAAAGAAAGTGTCCTCGCCAAAAAAGCAGTGACCAGTACTGCCCATCAGCTGGGCTTACTCTCCCAGCACCTCTGAAACACTTTTAGCCTTGGGGAGTCCCTGGATGGCTCTCAGTGGGCTTAGATGCTCCTGCCTCTGCGGGCTGGGGATGGGGAACAAAGAGTGGATTCTCTGGGGACTGCTCTCCAGAGTGAGGCAAAGTTTCCAAAGGTGTCAACAAAGGTGGAAATCTAGCTCTCTGACTGGAACAGGTTTGCTGCAGACAAGGCAGTTCTGGAAAAAAAAAAAAGAAAGAAAGAAAAATCCTTCAGAGATCTTAACAATGTGAAAACATTTTTGTAACAAAGAAAGAACAAGCCTCTACAAGAAGGCAAGTGCAGAAAAGATCTCTGAACTGTTGCATTTTGGGTTTGAAATTTCAGCTGCTTCTATCTTCATGCCCAAGGGAGGCCCCCCAACCTCAGTGGGCTCTTTCCTGGGGCCCTCAGCCCTTATGGTGGGCGATGTGCCAGCCAGTATCAGCATCCCAGCAAGCATGGGAGCCTGTCTTCCCAAACCAGGTCTGTTGAGGGGGAGAAGAATCAGAGTAGGTGTGTTAGGGGTGCTTTGAATGCCGCTATTGGAGGCTGGGTGTGGGTGGGGCTGGCTGTGCTGCCTGGGGCTGCGTGCTGCCATCTGGAGCTACATTCACGTTGAGGCAGTGCCTGCACCACCCATGGGCGTGGAAACCCACTGTCTCCAGACAATAAAGGGCAATGAAGAAGGCTGCCCAGTGCATGGGAGCAGGCGTGGTACAGATCCATCTGGACCTGTGTCTTTTAGGGATGTGCACGGCCAGTGCTTGTGGAGGATCACGGGAGCAGAAACTGCAGACAAAGGCCAGCCTCACACACCCTGGGCTGCCCCCTAGGTGGGTGGAAGTGGTGAGGATCAGGCAGCCTTGGGTTTGATGGTCTGGTCTCTTGGGTTGCTCTTAGAGTATGTGCTCCCCTTTTTCAGATCTCTTTCTTGAAGCAGATGAGAAAGTCTGGAGGTCCAGGCACTGGGAGAAGCCTTGAGGCGCCTCCTGTCTGCCGCCCATTTTGTTGACACCAGCTTAGGGCAGGGCTGTCATAGGAGCTGTGCCCTGGATATGGAAATGGGGTCCACTTTTTGATGGTCTCTTAGGATCTCTCTTGAAGGGACTTAAGAGGCTCTCTGTCACACACAATTCCAAAAAGACTAGGGAAAAGTGGAAAGTTGTAGACACAATGGTCAGCTCTCAGCTCTTCTTCTGGGCAGCAGTCTGACAGAGGAAGCTTGTCTGTCCTCTCACAGGAGTATCCAGGCTGCTCTGGGGCTGCTTCCCGGGCTCCATAGGCCACACAGCTGCTAACAAGCCTCTTAGTCGCCTGTGAGTCTGTTCTGGGTTTTGTGGTTTTTGATTTTATTGAAGTAGAAAACATAAACATCATGAAATATGTTTATGTTTAAGAATGAAATATCATCCAGAGCCTCCCTTGGGCTCTGGTCTATGTATCTTTCATGTTGCTTTCTTAGAGAGGCTTTGACCATGTGGAATTGGGTCTGAGTTCGCCAAGGAGGTTTGAGAGCTGGGAGTAAATTTTTACAATAAATATAGATTTGCATACCTTAGATTCTTTTTCCAGCACCCATTCCCCACCAAAAAATAAAAGAAAATAAAAACAAATAGAAAATCATGAAAATCAACAGTAACCATATAGTTCTTCCACTTTTCCTGCCAGAAAGTCATATTGTTTTAAGCCTACTGATGATATGCTATTGAGAGACTTACACGTGCTACACTTCAGTTCCTGCCCTTAATGTTACTGTTTTCTGATGAAATCATACACACATATACACACACACACACACGCACGCACGCACGCACGCGCGCACATACACGTGCATGCACAAGCATGCTCATGCACAAAAGAATTAGGAAATAATGCAAGAATTTTTAAATGCTAAGTTGCATGGCACACACAATGTATGCTATAGATATACAGAGAGGGGAGCAAACTGTAGGGATTGGAGTGGCTGGGTGGGGCTGGAGCCTAGTTTGAGGGATGGGTAAATTTTGGTTGGGGTATAGGAGAGTGAAGAGCTGAGTTCCATGGCAGAGAGCAATCCTAGACAAGCTGCTCTGATTGGGTGGGAAAGAGTATCAATTCACATGCTGTTGGTTGCAAGTAACAGTAAACCCTGACTTGTGTGTCTTAAACAGTAAGGACAAAAATTATTTTTTAATTGTATAACTGTTTCGGCATGGTTTTTAATATGATAACCAGTCAGAATGGATCCTGGCCATGGTGATGTACTCGAGTAGGGTTTTGGAGGCCTCTGCTATGGCCAGCATTTATTTACCCGTTGTGGAGGGATAGAGGAAGTCTAGCAAATTTCAGGGGAAGGATGAGAGATAGGGGTGATAGAGTCACTCAGGAGGCACTGGGCAGCAGCTGTTAACAAAGCAGCACAGGAATACTTCAATATGCTAGCATCCCATTTGGTTGTCCAGTGGGTACCAGCTGCATATGAGCCCTGAACAAGACAAAGGTATTTTCTCACACAGGAGAATTTTAGAGGTAGGCCCATTCCGGATGGTTA
>NW_017731824.1:637918-638905 GCF_001890085.2 Hipposideros armiger
TCGGAGATGGTAAGAGCTTGGACCACTATTAAATGAAATTTTGAACACCAGTGAAGCGTTTCATCAGGCAGGTTATCTCATTTAATTTCTTCATTTTCACAAGAATTCTGTGAAATAGGTAATTTTTATTGTGGTAAAAAAAAAACCCCAGGACTTTAGATTTGCCATCTTAACCACCTTCAAACTGTACAGTTCAGTAGTGTTAACTATCTTTGTGTTGTTATGCAACGGATCTCTAGAACTTTTTCATTTCATAAAACTGAAACTCTATACCTGCCAAACACTAATTTCCCCCTTTCCCTTTCTCTAGGCAATCACCTTTCAACTTTCTGTTTCTATGATTTTGACTACTTCAGATACTTTATATGAGTGGAGTCATATAGTATTTGCCCTTTTGTGACTGGTTTATTTCACTCAGCATGATATCCTCAATGTTCATCTATGATTTTCTTTAAAAAGGCTGTCTAATACTCCAGTATGTATACACCACATTTTCTTCATCCATTCTTATGCCGATGGACATCTGGGTCGCTTCCACTTTTTGGCTATTGTGAATAGTAATGCTATGAACATGGGTGTGCAAATATCTCTTTGAGGTGCTGCTTTCAACTTTCTTGGATATACACCCAGAAATGGGATTGCTGGATCATATAATTATATTAATATTTACATATGACTTTGTGTACTTCTATATAATTATGTGATATATAATCATATAATTCTATTTTTCATTTTTTTGCGAGATCACCATACTGTTTTCCATAATGGCTGTTTCATTTTACATTCCCACCAACAGTACACAAGGATTCCAATTTTTCTGCATCCTTATCAACACTTGTTATTTTCTGTCAAAACATAGTAGCCATCCTAATGAGTGTGAGGCGGTATCTCATTGTGATTTCGATTTGTACTTCTCTTAAGGTTAGTAATGTTGAGCATCTTTTCATATGTGTGTATGTCATCTTTGGAAAATTGTCTATTCAAGTC
>NW_017731824.1:639346-640378 GCF_001890085.2 Hipposideros armiger
GTGGCTTTCTGAAATTTGCACCACTGCCAACAGACAGTATCAGAATTTGAATTCAGGGTTTTGGGATCCAAAATTAGTTTTCTTTCAATTATACCAGTGATTCTCTAATCTCTCTCAAACGTCTTCCTGATCCAAAAGCCTGAGTCCCCTCTTTGATTTCATGGGTGAATAATGCACAATTCCAGCGAATTTCATTGTTAAATACGGTGAAGGCTAATTGTTAGTAACCTGCTGAGGGAGTTAGTAAATATTACTAAAACATGATATTCATAAACCAAAATTAACATATCACTTGAGGTTCCTGAGGACTCAACAGCCATGTTTTCCCCAAGAAGTCCAACTGCTGCTTGGTGTTTGGCAATGTTACAATGTTTCTTCTGCGCATAAACACATAGGTAGCTGGACCAAGAACTTTGGAAATTGTTTGGTATTATCCAGTAGAGTTGAAGTTATGATCTGAAGACTTGCCATTTTCACTATTATGTATATACCTTATACCTATGCTGTCCAATATGGTAGCCTCTTGGCTACATGTAACTATTTAAATTTTCATTAAGTAAAATGAAATAAAATTTAAGTTCCTCAGTCACATTGGTCACATTTTAAATTCTCAGTAGCCACATGTAGCTGATGGCCACTGTATTATCCAAACACAGATGTAAAATATTTTCATCATTGCAGAAAGTTCTACCAGGTAGCACTGTCCTGAAGAAATGTATGCGCGTTCACCTGGAGCCATAAACAAGAATGTTCTTAGCCCCACTAGGAAGTGTCCATCAGCTTAAGTGTCCATTAGCGGTAGAATGGAGAAAGGCTTATTATATGATGAAATATTGTGCAACTGAAAATGAATAAAGAGAGCTGCATGCAACAAAGTGGATGCATCTCACATATGTAAGATTGAGCAAAAGAAAAAAGACACAAAAGTATACATACAGATTGATTATCATACAGATTTCCCATTCATACGAAGTTTAAAATCATGCAAAACTCTACTATATTATTTAGTATACAGTAGTCCCCCGTTAATCT
>NW_017731824.1:643188-645909 GCF_001890085.2 Hipposideros armiger
GAACTTGAGGAATGAACAGCCCTTGACAAAGTGCTTCAGGATTTGCAGCCAACCCAGTTCAGCCCAACAGGATTCTAGAACTGGAGAATTTTGTTGTTTCAGTTAATATTCAGTTTCTGGATAAAATCATTTCTGTGTTTTTGTCAAATGTGCCTTGTCTGTAACTTTCACATAGACCAAAACATTTGTCATTGTGCTATGTAGTCATTTTGGGAAGGAAAAGCTTCCGGTTGTCTTTAGTAACACACTTGGCTCAGCATTGCTAAGAAACGTCCAAGCTCGTCAATTGACTCCAAGTTATTGGAGCTGCCTAATTTTGGCTGAGTCCATGAATAATCCACTCCAGATCACAGCAAAAGCCAGGCAAGCCCTGTGACCTAACTCAGAGGTCAGCCCCCTCACCCTCATCTCTGCCCCCAGATCTGACAGTCAGGAAGGAATGCATTTCCAAGATTCCATTATGTTTTGACTGTAGAGCAACTTTTATCTGTCCCCCTCTGCCTTCCACGTGTGTGATCACCAGTCCTTTTTCCAAAGGGCAAATTCCCCAAGAATTAAGCAGTATTTTCAGTAGCTTTCCCCATGCTTTGGCCATCACTTCAATAGCAAGTCAGTGGCATTCTTTGGTTATTTCTCTTCCTGTCTCTTGGGTATTCTTTAAGAGTGTATCACTTACATAGACCTGTAGGGAACAGATCTTGACATCAAATGATGAAACTTACCACAAAAGAACACTTGACTCGGGCTCACATATGGAATACTAATGTTTCAGAGACTCAAGTAGCTTTGTAAATTTATAGTGGGTGCTTTAAGTCATAAGAAATTAGAAAGTTATCATATCTGGATGTGAAGAAGCAGATGAACCCCAGAACTGGTGCATTTCTTACAGTTCTGGAGGCAGCCTCTGGCTTGAGGGAGCAGGAAGGGGATCATCCTACACATTTTCTCGATCTTGTTACCGGAACAACTTCTCTGAGAACTAGACCCAGGTGACAGGTGTGTGTCTTTGGGGGTAGGGATAGGGAGCATCATGGGGACGGGATGGAGGGAGACCATTCAGATGAGAGTGACTGCATTGTACAGAAAGGACAGGTAGTAACAATATGGCTGGGTGGGGGTAGATCTGACCATGTCTCTGAGCTAAGAGCAATGCAGAGAGTGTGGAGGGGGGACAGTAAATCCCAAATCTAGCTTAACATGTAAGTCTTGTTAAAGAAAAAATTTAACCGAGTACATTTGAAAATCTAATTGGCTTTATTAAGTGATTCACGAATCGGGAAGCACCCCATCTAGCAATTAGAAGGGTACTTGGAGGAGCTATACAAAATGGAAGTTTTTATTGGCAGAAAGAGGGTGGAACAAGAAAGTTAAAAGAGTAGGTCTTTTCAGGCAAAGTGACCATCCATTAGGGAAAAGGCAGGGGGTCTTATCAGGCAGATAACCTCACTAGTGCTGACCAGGAAATCCCAGACTCATTGGTTTAAAATTTCATCCTGGAAGAGACTGAAATTGCAATTAGATTAGATATTAAATCTTGGTGGGGCTTAGCTAAAGTGACTCCATTTGGGATCTGTTGTTTCTTTTTAATAGTCTTGAGAATAATCTTTGCACTTAAAGGACAGAAAGAAATATTTTAGTTCCATATGCTTTACAACGTGGCTGGTAAACTTGCTCTGAGTTTCTTCAAAGAAATCTTGGCCAAAGGCTCATGTCCCAAATTCTGACTGGGGGGCTGTCATAAGTCAAAGGGCCTGGTACTTCTAACTCTTTATCAAAACTGTTTTTTACTTTGGTTAGGACAAGAGATTTTGAGGGAAGTTTTCTTATAAGGTTGCAAACTTCTAAGGGCTGTTTTAATTTTATGTATATACTGAAATGTAGAAAATTGGCCTTTACAAAAGCATTTTTCAGTTCTGTAAAAAGCACTGGTAGAAAGTATCCTTTATATTGATTGGCATTTTCTATAAATACTTCCTGTATTTATTATCATTCTTTCAAAAATGTGTCACAAATACAAAATCATTATATTGCATACCTGGAGCTAATAAAATGCTATATGTCAATTATGTCTCAATAAAAAGATTTTTTTATATGTATTATGAACTTCTTACATAAATTGAATTAATCCCAACTGTTTAAGGTGAGGAATTTGACTCACTTTAGTGTTAGGCTATTTAGTGTTATTTATTTCTTTACTCTTGAAAAAAGTCTAAACTTTATATTGTCAACTGATGGTCACTGGCACCAATTCAGTGCCAACAGGGATCCCCAGTTTGGGGTGAGGTAAAGAAGGAAGCATTATTCAGTGCAACTGTGATACAGCTCAATAGTGTTACAGCTCACTTATGAAACAGCACAGTTGTAGAACAGCAGGGCTGTGAGGTGGCCCTGGGATGAGGACCCTCTCCCGCTAGAGCTCTGCTCTGGCTGCTCTTCTCTGCTCTGGTCCAGCGAGCCACCTTCAGTGTTTCAGCTCCAACTAGGAAAGCACAGTATGCAGTCTTTGGTGGAAAGTACATTCGCAAAAGAAAACTGACTTATATAGAGAGAAGTCCCCACCCCTGGACCCTGATTGGTCCATCTTCATGCAAATGAGGATTCCCAAATCATTGTAGTTTGAGTGGTCCAAAAAGCACTATCCTGATTAGTTAGAAAAGAGCCTCTCTGATTGGTCAGTGAATATGCTGATGCGGATATAGATGCACAGCTCTAACTGGATGT
>NW_017731824.1:647894-650894 GCF_001890085.2 Hipposideros armiger
GGAGGACGTTGCTTAACTGGCCCATGTTGGTATTATCATTGCGCTCCTCCCAGGTGAGGCAGCTGCTCACCTGCCATTGGACGGCTGCTCACAGCAGCTCAGGGCAGCTCATGAAAGCTCACACCTACTGCCAGCTAGGCCCACTGCAGCCTACGCCGATGCCGGTGACTCACAGCAGCCCAGCTCCAGGTCGAGCTGTTGTTCATCATCTTAGCTGTAGAGGGTGCAGCGTCACTGGCCCTCATATGTGGGATCCGAACCGGGGCCCTGCTGCTCAGAGCTGGCGTCCCAAGCCCACTCCTAACCAACGTGCCACTCCACCAGCCCAAACATCCTATGGATTTTACCTTCATGAAAGCTCTCTGGGCTGGTTGCCCCTGGACAGGTACATGGCTGTTATCCTGGGGTCTCTCTTCACCATCTTATGAGGTTCCCTTCACCCCTCTCCTACATTGGATCATCAGTTCCCTGACTTCCTTTTTTTAATCTCTGCCTTTTTGCTCTGGAAGATTTCCAATTTTACCTTGAACTTTTAATTTTTGATACAGTTTTAAATTCTAATAGCAGTTCTTTTATTCTCTAATGCAACTTTTTGATATCCTCCCACTCCCTTTCACAGACACTCTTATCTTTATATCTCTGTAATACCGTTTTTAAAAAATGCTGTCTTCCAGCGCAGCCATGGCTCATGGTCCCAAGAAGCATCTGTAGCATGTAACGGATCCAAAACATTGGATACTGGATAAACTGACCGGTGTATTTGCTCCTCATCCATCTACCAGTCCCCACAAGCTGAGGGAATGTCTCCTTCTCATCATCTTCCTAAGGAACAGACTGAATATGCCTTAGCAGGGGATGAAGTAAAGAAGGTCTGCAGGCAGGTGTTTATTAAGATTGATGGCAAGGTTCCTAACTGATGTGACCTCCCCCGATTGTTTGATGGATGTCATCAGCATCAACAAGATCGGAGAGAACTTCCATCTGATCTATGACACCAAGGGTCACTTTGCTGTTCATCGCATTACTACTGAGCAGGCCAAGCACAAGTTGTGCAAAATGAGAAAGACTTTTGTGGGCACAAAAGAAATCCCTCATCTGGTGACGTATGATGCTCGCACCCTCCACTACCCTGATCCCCTCATCAAGGTGAATGACACCATTCAGATTGATTTGGACACTGGCAAAATTACTGATTTCATCAAGTTTGATAACCTGTGCATGGTGACCAGAGGTGCTAACCTGGGAAGAATTGGTGTGATCACCACAAAGAGAGACACCCTGGTTCTTTTGATATGGTTCTTGTGAAAGATGCCAATGACAACAGCTTTGCACCTGACTCTCCAACATTTTCATTATTGTTAAAAGCAGCAGGATTTCTCTTCTCTGTAGAAAGTGTATTTGCCTCACCATTGCTGAAGAGAGAGAGACAAGAGACTGGCAGCAAGACAGAGCAGTGGGTGAACTAGGTGACATGATTGCAAGGGTCTTTGTCTCCAATTAAAGATAATATAGCATGAAAAATAAAATGCTGTCTTGACCCAGTTTTGAGGCCCTGGCTAGAGGCTGGACAGTCCCCCTCCTTAATGCTAGAGGGGGTTCTGGAAGTTATCTCCTCCCTACAGGTCCCATTTCCTCCAAGTTGTTTTCCCCCTTCTTTGTTTTGGTCTCTTTCATGTTAGAGGCTCTCCTTAAATGTCGGTTAACCCCTGGTGACCTGCTCCTAAGAATTAGGACTAGCCCTCATCAGGACCTCTGAGAACAGATAGGGCTGGTTGACTGAGAGCAATAATTTAGGGTGATCTGCATGGGCCCTTTGACAAGGACCTACTAAGTCTATATCTTTAGTTCTTTCTTTTGGCTGGTCAGGTTAGGCATACACATGACATGCACACATGCGCACACATGCACAAACACACATACACGGGACAGTGTAGCATCCTGCTTAGAGTGAGAGCCTGGCTGCAAACATTTGGAAGCCTAGTGGAGGGGGAAGCTTTAACTGCCTCATTTCTCTGTGTGTAAACATACACACCATCTTCCTTCTTCAGTAGAGTCTCCTCACCCCTAACTGTGCCTGACATCCCAGAGTCCAGAGAACGTCTCCTTTCCCCTCCTCTGAGAATAGAACTCCCACCTTCTGCTGTGGTGGAGGAGGGGCAGCTCTGGAGTCGGGGAGGGGGATATATGGATTTACTGCTTCATAAACAGCTTTTACCTTAGTCTCCCTAGGATGAAAGCCATGTTTCCTGAGTCTTAAGGATTCTGGGCTGTAAATCAAACTGTTCTCAGCTTTCCCCATTTGTTTAGCATTCAACTTTTTCAGGTCAGCTAAGTCAATACCCACTGGACCGTCTGTTTTCCAGCTTCCAAAGTTTCATTTGTTTTCTCTCTCATTTTCCCTGCTCCTGTGTGGGTTTTGTTTGTTTCGTTTTTAGCATTTCGGGAGGCAGTGAAAAGAGATGTGTGTGTTAGTCGCATATCTTTACCCAGAACTATATCGTATATTGTAACAGAATTGTTTATTGTAGTTAAGGCTATACGAATACAGCAGAAATGGCCTAGAAATCTTTTATTTAATTGGTGTAAGCCCTGAAGGGAACCCAAAAACTTTGTCATCCTGAAGCCGTCTTTTGGGATATTGATTTTAAGCTATTTATTAAGAAACAAAAGACTCAGAAAGGACATTTGACCCTCTCCCCTTCCCTACTCAAGAGATTCAGACAGAGAAACCTGCTTTAGGAAGGGAGCGTTGGCTTAATCACTTTAAGACTCTTCACCCTAGATTAGTCAGGAAGACTCCAAGCCTGTTAGCTAGATGTCCCATGTCCCATCGTTTCCGAGTTGCTCAGTAAGAATTTGCTTGCGTGTATGTTCCACTTTTCCCCAACTACCTGTAAATTGCCCAGTCTCACTTCTGTAATCTAAGACCCCACCCCTCACATCTTTTTCTCCTTTGTCCAAAATGTCATCCATACCCAATGTTGCCTCACTGTCTTTGGA